>NW_003307557.1:2082624-2084433 GCF_000143455.1 Volvox carteri f. nagariensis
ACTACAGCTACATCATAAAGCCGCCGCGGCGGTCCGCTAAGTGCGGCACAAATGCATGACAAGCGGCTGCGGAAGGCAGCGCGCTTAGGAAGCCCGCCGCGGCGGCACGCCGAATCGAAGGCGTTGATTTAGGAGCATATAGACAGCGGCCGCGGGAGGCGGTGTGCTTGTAGAAAAGCCGCTGCGGCGGTCCGCTATGTGCGGCACAAATGCATGACACGCGGCTGCGGAAGGCAGTGCGCTTAGGAAGCCCGCCGCGGCGGCACGCCGAATTGAAGGCGTTGATTTAGGAGCATATAGACAGCGGCCGCGGGAGGCGGTGAGCTTATAGAAAAGCCGCTGCGGCGGTCCGCTATGTGCGGCACAAATGCATGACACGCGGCTGCGGAAGGCAGTGCGCTTAGGAAGCCCGCCGCGGCGGCACGCCGAATTGAAGGCGTTGATTTAGGAGCATATAGACAGCGGCCGCGGGAGGCGGTGAGCTTATAGAAAAGCCGCTGCGGCGGTCCGCTAAGTGCGGCACAAATGCATGACACGCGGCTGCGGAAGGCAGTGCGCATAGGAAGCCCGCCGCGGCGGCACGCCGATATGAGGCGTTGATTTAGGAGCATATAGACAGCGGCCGCGGAAGGCGGTGCGCTTATAGAAAAGCCGCTGCGGCGGTCCGCTAAGTGCGGCACAAATGCATGACACGCGGCTGCGGAAGGCAGTGCGCTTAGGAAGCCCGCTGCGGCGGCACGCCGAATTGAAGGCGTTGATTTAGGAGCATATAGACAGCGGCCGCGGAAGGCGGTGCGCTTATAGAAAAGCCGCTGCGGCGGTCCGCTAAGTGCGGCACAAATGCATGACACGCGGCTGCGGAAGGCAGTGCGCTTAGGAAGCCCGCCGCGGCGGCACGCCGAATTGAAGGCGTTGATTTAGGAATGTGTAGACGGCGACCACGGAAGGCGGCCCGCTTGTAGAAAAGCTGCTGCGGCAGTCCTCAGAATACGGCACTAAAATGCCTGACAAGCGACTGCGGAAAACAGCACGATTAAGAAGCCCACCGCGGCGGCACACCGAATGGGAGGCGTTGTGACCTAGGAGGATATAGACAGCGACCGCGGAAGGCGGTGCGCTTGTAGAAAACTGCTGTGGTGGCCCGCAAAGCGCGGCACAGAATGCATGACGAGCAGCGGTGAAAGGCAACGCGATTAGGAAGCCTGCCGTGGCGGCACGCCAAACTGAAGGTTTGGTATGGGAACTTGTAGACAGCGACCACAGAAGGCATCGCGCTTGTAGCAAACCGCTGGGGTGGTCCACTGAGTTCGGTTCACAAGAGGCCGCAGGAGGTAGCGTTCTTGAGTAACCCGCAGTGATGGCTTGCCGGATTACAGGCGTGGCGATTTAGGAGTATGTCAACAACGATCACAGAAGGCGGTGCACTTGTAGAAGGGAGACAGGGAGAGACACGTCTCAGACACGGGACCAGGAGTACCAGACACGAAGCGGGGTACAGAACGAGCCACAGCTATTAGAAGGCCGTTACTGTTCCCCATAAAACCCCATAAAGGGCCGACCCACTGATGGAGACCATAAGGGTAGTTGCCCGAGTAAGGTGTGGAAAAGCCAGAAATAAACAATCGTATCAAACGCCCTTGCCTGGGAATGTTTTTCAGCTAGGCGGCTGAAGAATGCATTAGCATCTTTCTGTATGAGGAGGGGCGAAGGCCAATACAAACGTCATTGGTTGGCCCATCAGGAAACCAGAGGCAAGGATGCCGTGAGGGGAGAAGGGCGCTACAAAACGTCAAGGCCTGCCCAGGCGCA
>NW_003307557.1:2086863-2099708 GCF_000143455.1 Volvox carteri f. nagariensis
ACAGGAAAGACTGCGGTGATCATAGAGCCGAGGCGTAGGACGCACTAAGCTGACGGACGTCCATCGAAAACAGACAAAACGTACCAGCGGCAGGTGTAACGGCGGGACGATGAGATCGTCACGCACAGGCGTAACGGTAACGAATCGATGAGTAGACGAAGTAAGTGGGTCTTGGCCCCACGGTAAGCCGCCAGGTACGAGAGGAAACATAATGCTAACGGGTACTCGCGATAACACGATTACTCGATTCAGGAACACGGAAAATTATTACAATAAAACGGGGCGCGATCGCGCTTCCAAAAAATTTGGATATCACCGAAAAGGGCCTAAATTCGTTCGTGCGTGGTGCGTGGGGCTCGCTTAGGCGGAGAGCGTTACAAAGGTTGTAAGTGAGCCCTTCGTATCATACGGATGCTCGCCCCAACTAATCCGGCCCTTACGGTGGCGGGCTCTTTGACTTCAGAAATAGCGAAGAGATGGCCGAGCGGGATGAAGTGCGCGGCGGAGTCGGAGAAGGTCCGGAGGAGAACGAAGTAATGGCTATGACGAAGGCGATCAGAATGGCACGCGACGGAAACACCCAGAAGGGGACGTTGCGATTATCAACGGACTGCGCTCCTTATCCCGCGTTGTCTGAAAGCAGGCGCAGCTAGCTGCAACTAGGCCTACCCGGTTGCGTGTAAGAGGGAAAGGGGTGTCCCGAAACCGGCCGCAAAGGGTTGGCAACTACGCATGTTTTGCTGGGGAATGGGGTGATCCGGCTACGAGGGGACGGCGCCGCGGCGGAGAGGTCATTGCTTTGAGGTTGAGCTCAACGTGGTTTATTATCACCGCGGGTTACTGCCAGGTGCCCAGCTGGAGCCCACCGAAGCGCCCGGACCGCCTTGCGCTCATCGGGGAGCTACGCCCCGCAAAGGGTAGCAACTAGACTCAGGAAGTCTGCCCAATAACGAGTGCCCACAGCCGGTAGGCTTTACCCGGGTGATGCTCTCAGGGAGAGAAACGCCCGCGTTGCGTTGTGCTGATCCGAAAGGCCAGCCCCAGGGGGTGCGCGGTGAAGCACCCAGGCTGAGTGGCCTTGGGCCGGTAGGCTTAGATGCGTTTAGCTGGAAGGCCAGCACCAGGGCTGGGTTGCCTTAGGCCAGTAGCATAGGAAGAGTTTATCCGGAAGGCCAGCCCCAGGGGGTATGCTCTCACGCGGCGAAGCACCCAGGCTGAGTTGCCTTAGGCCGGTAGGCTGAGTCGCGTTTATCCCGAAGGCCAGCCCCAGGGGGTATGCTCTCGCGCGGCGAAGCACCCAGGCTGAGTTGCCTTAGGCCGGTAGACTGGGTCGCGTTTATCCGGAAGGCCAGCCCCAGGGGGTATGCTCTCGGGCAGTGAAGCACCCAGGCTGAGTTGCCTTAGGCCGGTAGACTGGGTCGCGTTTATCCGGAAGGCCAGCCCCAGGGGGTATGCTCTCGCGCGGCGAAGCACCCAGGCGGAGTTGCCTTAGGCCGGTAGACTGGGTCGCGTTTATCCGGAAGGCCAGCCCCAGGGGGTATGCTCTCGGGCAGTGAAGCACCCAGGCTGAGTTGCCTTAGGCCGGTAGACTGAGTCGCGTTTATCCGGAAGGCCAGCCCCAGGGGGTATGCTCTCGCGCGGCGAAGCACCCAGGCTGAGTTGCCTTAGGCCGGTAGACTGGGTCGCGTTTATCCGGAAGGCCAGCCCCAGGGGGTATGCTCTCGTGCAGCGAAGCACCCAGGCGGAGCTGCCTTGGGCCGGTAGTTTGTGTTGCGTTTACCCGCATAGCCAGCACCAGCAAGGTTTTGCGCTCGGGCAGCGAGGCACCCAGGCGGAGCTGCATTGAGTCGCTAGGTTGCGTCGTGTTTATCCGGTAGGCCAGCCCCAGGGGGTGTGCTCTCGCGCGGCGAAGCACCCAGGCTGAGTTGCCTTGGGCCAAGAGGATGGGTCGCATGTATCCGGAAGGCCAACCCCAGGGGGTATGCTCTTGCGCGGTGAAGCACCCAGGCTGAGTTGCTTTGGGCTGGTAGGTTGCGTCGTGTCCGCCCGGAGGACCAACCCCAGCGGGATTGTTCTCGTGTAGCGGAGGACCCAGACGGAGTGCATGGGGCCAGAAGTGGACGAGGAGGACTTGGAGCCAGAAAGGGGAGATAACTCGGACAGCAGCAATGGATGAGGTGCAGTTGTGGAGGCCCGTCGGTGAGGGCGGGAATCGGGGCAACGGGTACCAAGGGTCGGAAGGTCGTCCTGACAGCCCAAGCCAGGGCTAAGAGGACCAGGTGGAAGAGGAGAAGCGAATGGTGGCGCGGTTTCCTGAGTCACAGATTGGAAGGCATGGAAGCCACCCCTGGAGTGCGGAAGCCAGGGAAGGACGGGAGGATAAACGGCAGCAGTCAGACGCTTGGTTGAGGATTAGGCCCGGGAGACGCAGCTAGCCAACGCGGGAGCGGGAGCCCTGTATCCGGCAGCAGCCACTGGCCTGAAAGAGCAGCCCCAGGCGAACCGTGGCGCCTGGGAGAAGGCCATCCAAGAGGCACATGGCCGCCGTAAGGAAACAACATGGCAGCCCCAGAGGCGCTGCATTACGAGGTCGTTGGCCGCGTCCCAACATCCCAGCTGTGGGAGGCCTCGGAGGTCCAGGTTAGAGTAATGGCGCAAAGCCACCACGCAATGCGGGTGGTAAACCCGCAGTCGTGTTAGGCTAGAGTGGGAGGAAGAAGTGCTCGAGGATGCATTGGCTAAGGTGGGCCCGGGGATGGCCAAGGAGTTGCATGAGTGCTGCAGTGATTCTGCAGGGCCGCAACACCAGCACGTTGGGGTGTACATCGGGCAAAAGCCAAACACGCTTCTCAAAGGACACTTCACGGGGCAAATTGCTGGATACCTGGTGCCGTGGAACTGGGTGGAGACGAGTGTGTTCAAGCTACAGCAGCAGGCCCGCGAATTCCGGGTGTTCGGGTTAGAGGCGGCCCTCCAGGCTGTGGATGTCAGCCTCCGATGTTCAAGGAGTTGCGGGAGTGAACCTGGCCGGCCATGGTACTGTTCACGCGCACGGCCGTGAAGTTACCAGAGGCGCATGGCAGCTGACTCACAGCCTACTAAGGAATTTAGGAGGAGGTTGACATCGAGCACAGGATGAGTGTGGGCAACAGAACGGCATGGGAAGGGCGGCAATCGGGGGTTCCCGGCTTCCACGACCAGAGGAGCGCAAGTCGGAGCCTTGTGGGTGCGGGCTACCAGGGCCTAGTAAACCCGGGACTGGGAACGCCTCACGGTGAGGGGGCCGCGATGGACCGCGGCTGAGCCCGCCTGCCAGCGTAGTGGTGGCTCTAAACCAGGAGCTGGGTCGGCGGGGATACCAGGAAGTGGGCGAAGAGCAGATTACGGAGAGCGTGTACAGGGGCCATGTGAATGGCACTGACTTGTGTACTAGCTACACGGGGAAGGGGCCCTGTGTTAAGGTGCAGGTCGGGCAGTGCTGCCGGTATAAACACCCAGCAACAGAGGCAGTACGGGTGGCCCAAGGGGCGGACGCCCTGGTTAGCCACAACGAGGCGCCGCGCAAGGAGACCCAAGCCCAGAGGCCCAGGCTTACTGTGTTAACTGCGATCAAGCGAGGGATAGAAGGGGGAAGGAGCCGGAGGATCTAGCACTGGCTACCACACGGACACCCGGGAGGAGGAGGGAGCTGATCTGGACGAACTGCTGTCGTGAAACGATGACCCTTGTGAAGGCAGCAGGTGGGTGAGTGAGGAGCAGAAAGGGGAGAACCCGGCGTCGCAGGATGAACACCAGCAAGGGGAGCGGGGACACCCAAGGAAGCGCGCAGCGAGGCATACAGCTGCTACAGGAGGCCGGACAGGGGCTACAGCCTCTAGGGCGACATGACGCAGTAGATCAGCAGAATGAGAAAGAGTTGTAGAAGAGATCGTCTTTTGCTTCCGGACCCGAGGACTACCAGCCAGGAAAGCTACTTACACATGTAGCAGTGTGGTGAGAGTTCTTCCAGGCAGCTAAAGAAGGCTGCCCGCTCACGGACAGAGACGTTGGCTAGGCCACCTGGAGGGAGGGCTCCAGCTGGAGTGGGTGTCGTGCGAACACCCAGGACAACAAATAGTGCCTGAGCGGGACCACAAGCTAGCTATTGTGCAGGAGTTGCTGCAGGTCGCGATGCTGGACTGCAACCCGGAAATAATAATGGCAGGTCGCCGGCCGCATGCAGTGCAGTTCCCACAGCGGCGTTGTTACAGCCGAGTTAAGCACGGCTCTCTGCGGTGGGATACTGCATGTTGATTAAGTGCTCGTCCTGTAGTGCGGTACGGCAAGTGCGGCGCAGGAATTCGCAGCCCAAAGCTGGGCAGAGGACAGGGACGGATACCCTAGTTCGTTACAAAGATTAGCTGGGAACAAGGCGCTAACTTCAGACAATGCAAGATCGCCCGATAACTGTGCAAGCAAGCGCAAGTCAGAACCCCGCCCACCCGCCCGTCGATGTGGTGGAGAGGGGAGGGGGACGAGCCACGAAGTGAGCACCAGGGCTAAGAGGGGCGGCACCAGCAGGAGGCGGAGGCTAGGATTGGGGACCGGAGCCGCGAGGGACACGAGTGGGCCGAGAGGCGTCGGTGTAGCACTCCAGGACTTGGGGGCTGCGGATCTGGGAGAAGGTGTGGAGCTCCTCGCGGGAGGCGCCAGCAGCCTGCGTGGCCTGGATAGTACCACGACGAAAACCATGAGGGGTTTGCCCGACGTAAACACCAGCCTCCTCCAGGTGTTTGCCCACTCGCATGGCCAAAGTGCTGCTGGAAAACGGGCGCTCCACGAAGCATTGGTGACCCCGGTCAGTGGGACGGAAGAGGTAGTCGGAGATTGCAGACCCTGGGGGGGTGTCGGGGGCATGGCACAGCTGCCAATAGAGGGCGAGGGTGCGGATGAAGCAATGTCGCGGAGAAGGGTCGGGGCGCAGTTCCAAAGGGGGAGCTCGGCGCCCCTTGGATGTTTTGGTCCCAAGTTGCTCAATCCATAAGGAGAGGGAGGGGTAGGCACCGAACGGGTCCGGTAGAGGCAAGGGAAACCCGCGGAAGGGACCACCACCCCCTGGGTCACGGAAGTCACGTAGCCGCAGTTTGCCTGTGTCATGGCCGCGGTAGCTGGTGTGCCACATAAATTGGCAGCACAACATATCGCGTAGCAACAGCAGGCGGGCTAGGGAGGTGGTGGAAGCCTGGAATCCGGACCAGAGGTGATCCATGAGGGTGATAAAATCGCGAGGGCTAAGGGGCACGGCGGCTTGCTCCTCGTAGCCACGGTCGGCGGCGAGGCGACTATAGCCAGTCTTGTAGGAGGACAAGGTGCTGGAGCAGCAGGGGTTGCCGATGCCGGTTCCACGGCCCAAGCGGTTAAACAGTCCGGAGAGCAGACCCAGATAATTGTTGACGGTGTTGGGACTCGGATCGTCCACCCGACGGTTGGGAAGCCAGTGGGCCTCCAAGTAGACGAGCAGGTTGTCATCAGTGCAGGACAGCAGGGTACGGCCATGGGGCAGGGTGGCCAGCCATGCAGAGAGGTCACGACCGGCAGCCTCCTGACAGGCAATGGTTTCACGAGCCAACGAGCTGTCGCAGACGGTGGCAGCCTTCTCGAGGGCGACAGTATAGATCTGGCGGCTGGAAGGTGGATCCAGTACAGCAGAGGGTACGGAAGTGGGGCAGACCCGCGCGGCCAAGATCTGGGGCAGAGTAGGCTCCAGCAGTGCCTGGATGGCAGAAGAAGATAGGTGAGGTGGGCGTGACGGGGAGAGGAGACAGGACCCAGGCGCGGGGGCAAGCCTACCGGGTGGGCAGCATCAGAGAGGCCGGGAGCTTGAGACAAGTCCAGAGTGGTGATCGGGCCCACGGAGGGGGCGAGGGGGTAGGGCCCCCGAGGGACAGGAAAGGACGGAAGTAAGGAAGATGACGAGTGTAACACCAGGCAAAGAGTACTCAGTTGGGAGATGCCAGGGGAGCTGATCCCTCTTACAACGAGCCAAGGAGAGGCGCCCCAGGTAGGGCCGGGGGAGGCAAGGAAAGCCTACCCGGCACTGGACAGGCAAGGTGTGGGTCCTGCAGTCAGGTAGGCAACCGTAAGAGAGGGCCGGGGGAAGTGGTGCGCAGGGAGATGGGGGCGTGCACCGGGTAGGCAGAGGACCCGGTCGAATGAGGAGGAGTCACATAGAGGAGGCGTAACAGCGGTGAAGGAGAACGCCGCTTCTGTGAAGAAGCAGAGGCGGGGTGGAGGCGAATGGGAATGGCAAAGTAGCGGTGAGCACAGTTACCTGAGGGACGAGCCAACTAGAGGCAATGCGGCGGAGATCTGTTAACGAGGTAGGAAATATGCGTGGTAGGTAGAAGGCGGTCGGCGTGAGGCTGGAGGCTTACGTTTTCTGTTGGCGGTGACTGCATTAGGTTATTTCGTACTCTCTACTCGATTGCCGTGCGAGCGGCCCACCCGCCCTCCCACTAACAGCCAAATGGCTGGTCGGAGTTATCTTTGAAGGGTTTGGGTACCGCGGGAGTGTGGTCGCAGACGCAATGGCCTTCCCCACAGAAAGTTAGTAGGGAGTACGGATCACGTGCTGACATTTAAGCAATTGTCCTATCAGTCAACAAACTGGTCCATGTTCGGATCAACCGCTACGCTTGCAATATACACCTACCTTTGAGGTTCAAGGACCATGAACCCGTTTTGCCAGCATAAATGTTGGACAGCCAGGCTGCTCTCCCCCGTTCAGCCTCCGGAAAGTGGCCTAGGCCGCTCAACAGGGCCTTAATTGGCTTAGTGCTGACGCAACAAACCAGGCCGCCACATCTGTTCAACACCGTTCATGGCTGTTGCTTATCGCTGAAATCGACAAGGCAAGGCACTTCAAATCCCTACGGCGCACACAAGCTGGCCACCGCGTCAACATAGCTCCGGAGCATCTGGGATCCCAGATGCAAAGCGCAAGCGTGTAAATCCCCTGCACCCCCGTCGTCGCCTCTTCGCCATCATCACTACCCACCATCACCGCCAATACGACCACCACTGTCGCCCGTCGCCACGCCTGACCCTTACCCGCACAAAAGACCAGTCTTCGCAAGCCGTATCAAAGCTCTAAGCGGTAAGGCCTTAAAGGTGGTTTTTATGCGCAGCCATCCCCAGCCGCCAGTGCAGCAGCCAGCTGCGCCTCCAGCGCCTCCAAGATTTCCGGCTGCTCCTCGTCCTGGAAGTGGCCTCGGTCCTCATAAGCCCTCAGCTCGGTCCCCAGGCAGGCCGCCACTTGCTGCTGCTCCCGCCAGGGGAGGAAAGGATCATCGCGGGAGGCGAACTGGCGTACGGCAGGAGAGGGAGGGAAGCGGGAATAATGAGCTGATGATAAATTTGATGAAGTGGTGAAGTGACGATGATGGTGATGGTGATGGTGATGGTGATGGTGATGGTGATGGTGATGGTGATGGTGATGGTGATGGTGATGGTGATGGTGATGGTGATGGTGATGGTGATGGTGATGGTGATGGTGATGGTGATGGTGATGGTGATGGTGATGATGCAAAAGGTCAATTGCAGGCTGCAAAGTGGAGGAAGGAGGAGGAGGTGGGGACAAAACTATTTCAGGCATAAAAATGCACACACTGCGGTGGAAAGCAGTGCCGTACAGGGTTACGCCATCCAATGCGGTGCAGGGTGCGGGGGGGATCTGCAAGAGGCAACACGGAACTCTGAGAGTAATTGCGGGGTTGTGCTCTTTAACCCAGATGCCGTGGAAGGTGCAGTTAACGACGTGCCATGTGCGCCTGTACATGTACGTGTATACTTATATACAGGATGAATGGTTGATTTGTACGGCATACATAAACATTATTTGATGAAGTACAGTAGCCAAGGCGGCGTATTTAGCATACGTACTGAAAAGTGTCGTACAATGCACCATAAAATTGATCGCTTGGGAACATGTGCATTGCATGTGCCATTGTGAGGGCAGGGCCGCATCTTGGGCAGCAGTGAGATTGAAAGCGCGGCCGCATGCAACGTGGCATTGACTCGGGTTAGGCAGGTCGTGGCAGGTTGAAGCGGCAGCTAGCGCGGTCATACCTGGGTGATGAACGACGCATTCGCCTTGATCTTCTCCCATTCCCATGGCCTGAAATAAGGAGCACAAATTTGGTTCTTTTTGTCTTTTCCATAGCGGCAACGAGCATTAGGATTTCCTTTGCCCTATCGCTGAGGCCGTCCTTTTCCAAGTGTCATCTTTGCACCTGTTGAAGTAACCTGAAGCGGCCTCGTTTGCGTCGCCCAAATCGCTGACGTAGGCGGCAACAAGCACCAGGCCAAGCACTTTTGACGTCTCCGCAAAGCGCATGCCGGCAGCCGCTCCGCTGCTATGACCCACGATAATGCTGTTCTCTCCGCAGTTCAGATGGTTAGCCATGAACGGCAGCCACACAGTTTCCCGTGCGCGCACAGGGTCCGGCATGTTCCGAAGCATGACGCGAACTTGCGTTTCCGGCCAACGGCTCTGCAGCTGCGCTTTCAGCCATCCGTACCAGTTACAATTCTCAACATCTCCAGCGCCGTTGCCTACGGTAGCGAAATAACGGACTGCCGGTCGGTGCGGGAGCGTGAGATGGCATGGATGCGTGTCCTGTGGTAGCCCCAACTAGGACCGTGGACGAGCCGGTCAATGCATTTGAGAAACAGGAAGACTATCGCCCTCGCTGATCTTCAGGAAAAGGCCCGATTGTTCAACCTTCCGGGGTGCACATTCAATGCGTCCTGATTACATGCCTGGTATGGCGTCAAGCGTGTAAACCCAACCACATACCGGGAACAATGGCAACCGTGATCGGTGGAACCATGAGGGGAGGTGTAGCTGGGCGGAAGGAGGAGGAAATAGTCGGGAAAGCGCGCCTTGGACCAAGCCCGCTGCGTGCGCCTCCGCGATGGGCCTTGTGCCGGGGTGGGCCTTTCCCGCGCTTTCCTTGGACTTCCTTGGAAAGCTATGGCTGAGCTCCACCACGCTTCGCAACTCCAGTCCATCCATGCCAACTGCTCCAGCACTTCCCTCCTTTGCCTTCTGCTCCGTCTCACGCACATCTCATGCATGTCCTACTCTCCAGTTCGACTGGCAATGGGCTGGGTTCGCGCACTACCAGGAGGCTGTAGATGCTCAGCCGTTCTTGTTGAGATGGAGGCGGCGCGCAACGCACCGCGTATGGATTTGTATTGACGCCTTAGCAGATCTATACACCAGATTCATACACACTCCAACGCCGCCGGCCGCTGCACCCGGCCCTCGCAGCTATCTATAAGAATGAGCGTATAGTCCGAACACGACGCCGTTCCTCCACTTGCGTACGGCCGTACTTGCCGTACGGCCTACCCTGTGGGGAGTACTGCGGGGGAACTGGCTGCACCGGGCGGAGCCCTTTTCGGCTTCGAAGAAGCTGACGACCCTAATCGCCCATCGACTAAGTACCCGTGGCCGCTGCAATGTTCCTCCCGTTATGTAAAATTATGAGTACCCGGTCTTTGCTTACTTTTCAGGTGACGGCTGTCAAGACCCACCAAAAAAACGAAAAAAGAATGACGTTGATGATGCAGCTGCAGCGGCTAAGGCATATCTACATCCGCTACTGTCCCAAGGCAGGCAGCAGAGCCAGGCAACACGGACTGCGGTGAAATTTGGGGGTGGGTAAGGGTGAGGTCTACAGCTGCAGCTGGCGAAAGATGACGCGCGTGCAGCATGCCATGCGAGTGATGATGATGATGTGATGATGACAACGACGACAACGACGAGGAGGAGGACAATGCAGGACTCTCCGAAACCAAAAACTCCACCCTGCATCAAGGCGGCCGCCGCTGCCACTGCTGGTGCTGCGGTGGTGATGTCTGCAGCTCTGTTCCCCTCCATTTCACTTCACTTTAATGTCCAACACCAATAGTGGCATAGTATATCATTTCGCATGCAGAACACACGGCGGCGCTAGCGGCCAAAAAGCACAGCTCAACATGCGCCACAGCTGCAACCATCCATCCATCCATCTTCCTATTCAACTATTCATCTACCCATTTTACCCATCTGTCCAGCGCACAAGTACTGCGCCGCCCAATGTGGCCAAGAAAGGAGAAAAAAGGACAGAACAGGACAGAACAGGGCGTTGTTCAAAAAGTTCGCCATCAGCTCAGTTTACGGGCACGTGTGGAATGGGACCATCCATGCAGTACGTGGAGTACGGTACAACCCTGCGGCGCATCTTCCATCCCCTCCCCTCGCTCCTGCAACACCTAAGCTTCCTGGGTTAACCCTTCATACACGCATTCATGAATGCATACAGAGACACACGTGCAAAACTCTTATGGTATGTTTCACGTCCGCAGTTCCCCCCTCCTCCACTTTCCTCCTGCTCCCCCTCCTCCTCCTAACTGCGCCATTTCAGTTCCCCCTATAAAGCCCATCAAAAACAACCGAGCCCAACAGAGATTTTTGGCTTACCTAGACACAGACATAGTCCGGAGCGACGTGTGCGGGTGTGTCCAGCCCTGCTTGCCTCGATGCATCCAATCGCAAGTGACCCTTACTCCCACTCACCATCTCCTACATCCATGTGACCAGCCGGCTGACTTCCCAACGGTCTATCCTCCTCGCTGCTTGTAACCGATTCGTCCAATCGCCACCTAAACTTAATTTGTCGTCCCGCCCCCCAACCCCTATCACGATTCGTCCAACCGTCAACGATTCGTCGTCGTAGTTTTTTTATTATTTTGAAAGGTCTAACCGTGTATCGAAAAAGCAACAACAGAGCGTCCTAGGTTCCTGTCTCTCTCTATATATATAAATACTATCTCTGTTCTAAAGAACGTCATAGCTGTCATACAGTACGGGTGTATCAGCGCCGCATTCTACAGTCCAACATTTTCCGTACATCCCCCAACCGTATTCGCTCCACAACATTATAACAGTGGCTAGGACTTGCTTGCTTTCGAAAAGGGTCGAAATGGCAGTGGCGATGATGGCGATCATGATGGTAGTAGGAGGCGTCGGCCAAAGCGGCAGCGGTGTGACGAGGTGTGGTTCTTGTTGCCGCCACGGCCCACACGGCACAACAACAAGCACTCTGCTTTTGCTGCTGCCGCCTCTGCCGCCGCTGGTTCGGCGCCACAGAGTCAGTCATGTGCAGCGCGCTGTGTGAGCTGGGACCCGGTGCTAGTGAGGGTTCATTTTGGGGGGGCTCCGGCGGCAGCTGCATTGCAGCCATTCCATACCATAACCACCGCCGAAAACTCCCATGGCAACAACCACAACCATCACATCGACACCACGGCAAATCCACTACCCTTCTCTACCCTTCACGCACACACCTCATCACATACACAACACACACAACACACACAACACACACAGCTCGACAGCAACGCACTCTTCATGTCGTTTACGTACTCATCCCTAAGGGGCTCACTCCCCTGCCGCAATGCTCTGCGCCAACAGCTGCCAGCAGTACTCCCGGTCGCGGGAATCCGCCAGGAGGTGTACGTCAGCACCCGCCGCCAGCAGCGCCCGTACAACACTTGCACGGCGCTCCGGCGACGCTTCCGCCTTGGCGGCGCCGCCAGGGTGCAACGCCGCCCACAGCGGCGTGCGCTGGGCCTTGTCCGTACGATCCACCGGTGCGGCGGCGGCCAGCAGCAGCCGGACCACCTCCAGCTGGCTGCGCGCCGCGGCCACGTAGAGGGGCGTGAAGCCGTCCTGTGTGCGCCCATACACCCCCACATACACACATACATACATGCACACACAGGAGAGGAATGAGGAGTGGGTGAGCGGGCGAGGGTGGGGGAGAGATTTTGTATGCACGTAAAAATTGAACAGGTCATTATGATGCACAATACCATGTTAAACGGCAGAACGAACGAATGGCCGGACGACACGTGCGAGAAAAGGCTGAAGAGGCAATAGGTATCGCACAAGCAACGGTACTGCAAACATAAGAACAAAAAAGCGAGGAGACGCAGCACCTTAAGATGTATTGTCAATACCTATCTACCCACCCACCCACCCACCCACCCATGGGAACCTCCTCAGCCCTGCGCCATCAGCTGCTGGCGCGGGATGACGTCATCCACCCCGTCGTCCCATCGCCCCCAAAAAGCCCATCTTCCCATCCCCTCCACACCTCCCTTACGGGCGCAGCCCCCCCAACCCCAGTGGTTCATCTTAACCCCCCCCCCACACACACACAAACATGCACACCTTGTCTGCCAGCTCCACACTGGCCCCGGCCCCCAGCAGTGCCGCCACCACCGGCACGTGGCCCTGAGCAGCAGCCACCCGCAAAGGGGTGACGCCGGACTGCATGGTTTGGCGGGGCGGGGTGGAGGGGAGGAGGTTGTGTGGGGGGTGAATCAGGGGTGTGAGGGAATAGCAGGAGAGGAGAGGAGAAGGAAAATGTTTTGCATGCACTGTAATTGAAAGCGGCGAGAAGAGAGGGAGGAGTTCTGGTTGCGGACTACTGGTTGCGAAATAACGATGCGCCACGACGCCCCAAGGAAAAGGAAAAGTTGTTCTCGCGATCAAGATGTTTTATTGCATCATTGGTGGGATGGGGGGAAGGGGAGAAGACGAGAACCACAGAGCACAGAAAAGTGTTGCTAACATCCCAGAGGTAGAAAGATACTCCAGCAATAGACAAATGCGGGGATGGAGATGTTGCGGGTTTGGGGATGCAGGCTGAGAAGTTGCGGTGGAGGAGGTTAGTCAATTTGCTGCTCGGTGCGAGATAGCGGGCTCTAAGGACATGGGGGGCCGTGTCCCCCTCATAAGCCCCTCCCTCCCC
>NW_003307557.1:2099758-2106346 GCF_000143455.1 Volvox carteri f. nagariensis
TTTAACTCGCCCCCTCCCCACTCCCAACCCTCGGGCCCCCCTTCCCCCTCTAGCCCCTCTCCCACACCCCCGCACCCACCAACATTCACACATTCACCTCCCCTTCCTTTCCCCCTTCCTCCTCCAGCTCTCACCGCATTCGCCACGTCCACCTGCATACCCCCCTCCGTACTCCCCACCAGCAGCTGCACCAGCTCCGCATGCCCCCGCTGGCTGGCCACCCACAGCGGGGTGCGGCCCTCCCGGTCGGCGGCGGCGGCGGCGGAGGGCTGGCGGTCCAGCAGCAGCCGGGCGGCCTCCAGGTGGCTCCAGTAGCAGGCCATGTGGAGCGCTGTCATTCCGGACTGCGGCCAGGACGGGAACGTGGGCAGGGGGCCCGACTGTGCATGTGCGTGTGTATGTATGCGTGTGTGCTTGTGCAGGCCCACTAATGTCTGCTTCATGGGGCAAGGTGGGCTACATAGTTACAGAAACAGAGGACAAATGGGCAGGTAGGAGAGGTAGGTAGGTAGGTAGGTAGGTGATAGGAAGGTAGGTGATAGGTAGGTAGGTGATAGGTAGGTAGGTGATAGGTAGGTAGGGGCCGTCGACTGCAACAGACAAAACAAATAGGGGAGAGGGAACACCACCAGTAACGTCCTCTCTTTCTCAAGAGACAGATCTACTACTCAGCTAACGTACTACTAAATATACCTTGTCGGTGAAGGTCAGCGTCGCCCCCGCCTGCAACAGCCGCTCCACCTTGGCCGCCGGAGGCGGTAGCGTGGTGGCACATAGCTGTAGCAACCGCCGGGAGGCCTCCGCGGGGCTTAAAGATACGGCAGCCGTACCGGCTGCAGCAGCGGCAGCGCCGCCGCCGCCCCCAGCGGAGGAGCCTGGTCCTGTTCCTTGCAGGCCGCCGTTCAAGACCCCCACCGCCCATTGCTGTTGCTGTTGTTGCGGCTGATGATGATGAGGGTGGCGGTCTTGGGAAGGGTGCGGGTGCTGGGCTTCGAGGTGAAGGGAAGGATGGAGTGGCGGCAGCAGCGGCGCCGCTACCGCCGGCGTGTGACCGCGGGCCGACGGCGATCCTCCGCGAACCGTGAGGCTGCAGACCGCCGCCTGGTCGCCGCTGCCGCCGCCGCCGCCGGCGTCGCCACCACCGCCGCTGGTGAGGGAGATGGGGAACCGGTGGGAGGTGCCGCCGGTGGGAGGGTCAGACCCACGATGGGCCCATGGGTCGGTCTGAATCGGGGGTGACGGATGCGCTGCCGCCGCCGCCGCCGCTGATGACGATGATGTCTTTGCCACTGCCGCTGCTGCCGCTGCGGTGATAGTCACGGAGGTGAGGTTGGCGGGGGAGACGCCCGTTGCTGCCGCAGCGAAAGCGGTGTTGGTAGATAACGTTGCGCCCGACAAAACGTACGGCGCCGTTGCATAGGACCCAGACACAGAAGCCGCTGCCGGCGCCGGCGCCGGCGCCGCCACCGCTAAATCGGGTCCGGAGTGTGATGGGGTGCGGTGTACGGCTCCGCGTCGGTCCGTGTCACCGCCACCGCCGCCGCCGCCACCACCGTTGGATTCCTGGTAGCAGAAATGGTGCACTGGCGCCGCGGGGGCAGCCGCGACGGAGGCATGGGCCGCCGGCGCGACGCCGTGGTGCATGCCGTACGGCATAGCATGACCCTGAACCCAGTTAGAAACCGATACTGTGCGCGGCTGTGGCAGGAGCTGCGGCGGCGGCGCCGGCGGCTGCTCCGCGCCGGTCCCGAGGCCTTCTGTGCGGCGGAGAAGGGCCGTCGGAACGGGCGGCGGCGGCGGTGGTACGATATGCGTTTCCAAAACTAAGTCCCCTGTGGCCCGCGGCCACCAGCCTCGGCTACCAATAGTGTGGAATCCCTGGCTGCCGCCACCACCGCTAATGGAAGACGAGGCCGTCTGTGCGTGCTGCTGCACCGGGGACCGATCGGTAGGTACAAGGCTGTACGGCACCCGAGCGGCGGCCCCGTCGGCGGAGCCAGTAAAGGAGCGCCGCCCGCCGCCGCTGCTACTGCTGCTGCCTCCGCCGCTGTCAAAACGCGTGGCGCCAACGGCAGTGGTAGCGGCCGCGGCCGCGGCAGCGGCGGGCCCCCCTCCTCCGCCATTGCTAGTAGGCGTCCCCGTCGTCACGCCGCCGCCGTCGCAGCTGCCGCCGCTGACGCGGCCCTGCCGGCCGATCAGATCACGGTCATGAGTTGCTGAGAAGGATGCATGTAGTGAAGTCCGCATTGCCGTCCACGCAGCGAACGCCGGCGGCGCGGTGGCGGCGGCGGCGGCGCCCGCATCCTCTTGCGCCGGCGGCGCTGCCGGTGGTGCCACCCCTGGTGGCGGCGGTGGCGGCGGCGGCGGCGGCGGCGGCGGCAGCTGCTCCCGCGGGCGCAGCAGTACATTAGGTGCAGGAATGGGCGCCACGGGGCCCTCCAGCAGCGGCTGCGCAAGTGCATCCTGCGATAATGTACGACAACATTGGCGGCGGCGCACATGCATATTTCCGTTGACGGCTCAGCGGAGAGCTACCCATGGACCTGTTGGCAGTCGACACACCCGCAGAGGTTTCCCGACGGCGAACGTCTCCTGCCGTCACCCCGTACAATAACGCCCCCGCGCCGCCACGCGGCCCGTATATACTTCCCCCGCACCTACCCACACCCGCCCACATGGACAACCCCTTCCCTACAGTAGCCCGCATACACACCCCCAACACACACATGCACGGAGACACACGGCTGTCAGATCATTAACATACAGAGATTCACACACATACATATATACATACACACACACCTGCGTTTCCTCGTGCCGGTGCAGGTTGGCACACATCTGCATGTACGCATCCACCACCAGCACCACGAGCCGGCAGCACACCGCCGCCGCGTCGCCAATCTCCGCATCCGTCAGGCGCGCCGAGTCGCGGTCCAGGTGTACGGCAGTGTTTCCAAGTGTACGGAGCACGTGCAGCGCGGGCGCCAGCAGGGATTGCGGGTGATGGTCTCGGAGCCGGTTGATGAGGTCCACCAGGTCGCGATCCGGACGTGACGGTCCGGAGGGGTCGGCGGGGTCCAGCTGGAATAGCGCATCCTAGCGGGGACAGGGCATGAGGGCGGGCATGAGGCAGGCGTGTATGTGTGTTGTGCGTGTGTGCGTGTGTATGTGTGTGTTGGGCGTGTGTGTTGGGCGTGTGTGTGTGCGTGTATGTGTGTGTTGGGCGCGTGTGTTGGGCGTGTGTGTGTGTGTGCGCGCGCTATCCCCTCCTTAAGCTCTGTTCCCTACGGTCCCTAGTTCCTGACCAGTTCACGTTCCATCCACCCACTAACACCCTCCCACCACTTCCCGGCCATCAATCCATCCACAACACTGTTTGTAGTGAAACTCACTGCACCCCACCTGCGCAATGGCTTCAGCCAGGATACGGCCCTGTACGATAAGCGTCTGCACGAACAGGACGACAGAGCCACGGGGGCGGAGGTGGCGAAGGGGAGAGAAGGTTCGGTCCGGTCGGGAGAGGCGGGGAAGAGGGTATTTGGTTGTGGACCAGTTGACACTGCCACTGACAGCACTTGAGCCCGTGTCGACGTCAGGTGGGAAAGACGAACCACACAAGCCTAACGCATTGGCGGAAGAGGCAGCCAGGAGGGGGTGGTGGTGCCGGGGGAACACGATACAGGACACACGGTAAAACGATAGCACCGTGCTGATGCTGATGAAGGGTCTCCTTTTGAGCCGGCTGCTAGTCCCTTTCTTTATTTATATACTTTACGTCCTCTCATCAGCATCTGACACACATACATATATACACATACACACACACACATACATACATACCGCCACCCACCTTCATCCCGGCTCGTGGGGGTCGCGGGTGCGGTTTGCACGAGTGCTGTATGAGGTCCACCAACACCTGCATGGCGGATGTGAGGTATGGGTGCGGAAGACGATTTGGGGGGGGCGGATGCGGGTTGGAAGGGGAAGCGGGGCCGAGAGGTAAGGAGAGGTCGCATGGCGCATGGCGGGATGTGTTGGGCCGGCAATGGGCCCCAGCATGCATGTATGTGTGTATGACTTAGATTACACTGTGGGCCGCGAGAGCCGAGGGCCGAAGCCGAAACACAGCGCAAGGGTCGGGAGCACACAGCACACGTCGGTTAGTCTTGTGTATGTATGTATGTATGTATGTATGTATGTATGTATGTATGTATGTATGTATGTATGTATGTATGTATGTATGTATATATGTATGTATGAATGATGCGTAGGTGGCGTCCATGGGTATTCGGAACAGCTGACGACCGGTCTCCCGGGGAGGCCGGGGGCCCTGGATACGATTAACAATTGACGGACGGACGGACGGATGGACGGACTAGCAGACGGGCGGACTAACAACACGGCCAACTAACCAAGATGCCAACTGACTATCGAACTGATCCAACCGACCGACCGTCGGTCTGCTCTGTCTCACTAACGTGTTAATGCCAGTGTAGGAGACCTCCCAGAACGCTTCTGACCCTCACCTGCAAATCATCCTGCAGATCCTCCTTGAGGGTGCGTTCCATCCGGCCCTTTAGCAGTCGTTCGTTCAACGCCTGTAGTGGGATGGAAGCACCGCAAAAGGCTTTCGCGACCTGATTTGGCCTGTCTCTCGGAAAATAGGGACGCTTAACAAATCGTACCCTACCGTAACGCTCTGACAGAACGTTGCGCGGTGTGTTGCGCGCGTGGAAGTCAATGCGACGCAAACACCATGTCGTTCCCATGTTCTGGAAACAATATCTACCTGGACGGTGTGCGGCCATAGGCTCCGGAGCTCCACGATCGTCCACTCGCGTCCCTTGAACTGGAACGGTGCGAGTAGCCTTTCCCAGGTTGGTTTACACACCGCGTTTGGAATGGTAGCTGGGTAGCGCCAACACAAGTCAAAAGGCCCTTCGCAGCGACATCGCGGAGGCCGTGGCTGCCCGTTTGGCAGCTGCGTGGGTTCTGCAGGCTGTTCTGCTGGCTTCAGCTGCGCTGGCAGGAAAGCCGCAAGAGTCATTCCTTTGGGAGGCATTTTTGTTTCGCGAGTCCACCTCCTAAAGTTGGAAAAAAGTGGTTTCACCGACAGCACAGGGGCTGTACGTTCTATAATCTTACGCAAGATAGATTTATTTCACCATACATAGTTAATAACGAGATTGTTCGGTGGGGTCGGGTTCCCTCTAGATATCGCCATTAGCGCTCGCCTTACGAGGCACACCCGCGCACACGGGTATGTCAGAATCTCTGACAGAGAAAGCATCTGCATTTTTGGGGCAAGCAGCTTACCAAGCACAACTTGCATAGAAGCTGCTTTCACCGTTTGGATGCCGGGTGGAAATTGTACGGGAGTACGGATCACGCAGCACTAACCAGCCAAACGAACCCAGTTAGCCCGGCCGGGCGGTCAATTAGCACAAGCAAGGCGACACGCCAGCGCGTCATGTAATATATTTACCTTCCTAATTGCTTGCCCAGAGCTTTTAAGGTTGCTTTCCTAGCTGCTTGCCCAAGCTTTTAAAGTCTTGCTGCTTTATGCGCTGCCAAAGCTGGTGAAGAATACTGGGATTACTTTTCACAACCGTATCAACCACCGCACCCTGCCTGTGATCTTTGCGAAACAACTGCAGAAAGCGATAAGCGCCCGCTGTTATGCCTATCACCAGCTTCCCCCTAGCATACGCCACGTGCCAGCTTAGCACATTCAGTTGAACACCGACGCTGCAGAAAATGGTAATTTAACAATCTAGTGCCTATCCTAACATACCCTCCCTGAGCACATCAGGGCAACGGGTGACTTTCCCGAGCAGTTCATCGCTGCGAAGGTGTTCGCAACCGTGTTCAAAAAGACGGGTGACAGCTCTGTTGTGGGCAATTACCAAGGCATAGCGGTAGGCGGGACCTTGGAAAAATGCTGCTCGTCTATTATCCTCCGAAGATTGTTCCAAGCAGGCCAGGACCTCAAGCTTAGGCATCGAGCAGAGGCTGGTTTTAGGGTTTAGGACTTCGGCACCATGCATCATCTTTTCGTCAAGCGGCACCGCATGCAGGTGAATTGCTAACACGGGGCTCGCCCGCTGTTTGTTATCTTGTATCGAGGTTGCCTAACCAGGGAGCATTGCTCCACCAAACCATTCGGTGAGAAACCGATGGCCTCATGCCGCTTGTCCATATTGGGTCAACTCACGGATGGAGGTTTAAGCTAGGGTTTATATTAGTGGGGGCTCAGCAGCCCTAAACTGCAAGTGGTGGGACCTTAAGATGCATCGTCCCCAGATATGGTGTTCAAAAATCTTATCAAATCTTTTTAAAAGTCCTGTTGGCCACAAGAGCTCGACTGTTCGGTGCGGGCAGGATCCTGCCGTACCATCATTGACGGGTCCCAGCAAACCCTTCGCCGCCGCCGCCGCCTCTTCCAGCTCCATCTTCTGCCTCTTCCCATGGTTGCTTAGTTCATGCAGTCCCGAGTCCTAGCTCCTCCATCCGTACACCCGTACATTCACCCATCGGCACGTGGTGCCTCCAGATTCCACACGTGCTGATGGGTGAATGTACGGGTGT
>NW_003307557.1:2106399-2129673 GCF_000143455.1 Volvox carteri f. nagariensis
CAACGGGTGTACGGATGTACGGGTGTACGGATGGAGGAGCTAGGACTCGGGACTGCATGAACTAAACAACCATGGGAAGAGGCAGAAGATGGAGCTGGAAGAGGCGGCGGCGGCGGCGAAGGGTTTGCTGGGACCCGTCAATGATGGTACGGCACACCTCGCAAGATCGTCCAAGCGCGGTACAGCTGCTCCAGGAGCACCACGAGCGCCACCTGCCAGTCGGGGTTCGGCCGTGGCACAGACATACAGATCACGAGACGGTACGGTACTACGGTACGGTGCCGTGGTGCACGTGATACCACAAAAGGTACATGTGTGGTATGAAGACGCGACGTGGGGAGGGCACTGACACAAGGTCGCAGCACCTCCCTTGCTCCGTTCACGCATCAACTCTCTGGACTCGTACGGCAGCTGATGCTTTGTATGCCGGCAGCTTTGACCCTTTATTACTTGTTGCTGAATGTGATCCCTCGTCCGTCTGAAGCGCACGAAGATGAAGGTTCCAGGGATGTGGCTTCGTTCTTACGTCCAGCCGGCTCCAAAACCACTACCCGGCTTCAAAAGAGTTGGGGGGTTCCCTCCACGTCCCAGCCCGGCTCCACACTGGCCCCGTGACCGAAACTTGCCTGGTGGTTGAGAACCATGGCGGACATTCGCAGCATTCTGTCAGCACGTGCACGTACGGCATCGCTATGTCCGTACGGCCCGCCGATGCAAAACGCCAGGGGCCGCCCTTCGTCGCCAGCGGCTGCGACCAGGTCGGCTAGGTCCTCGCTTCGCAGCTGCCATATCAATCAAACGGGGGGAGGGCGGCCGCCAGGTTGATTCCCACGGGAAATCTGGGTTTACGATGTGGAAGTGGGCGAGCTGGGGTTGATTTGGGTTGATGAAGGATGACCCTAGGGCAGCGACTGGGTGAAGGGAAAGCTGCATTGGGGGAGCTTGTGGAGTACGCAAGTACATTGAAAGTTTTCGAATTGAGTTGTGAGACAGCCATATGGCTGTACAATGCCGTACCTCCTTGCCGCGCTCGTCCAACACTACCACGAAGTCCCTGGGATCCAGGGCCTTGAGTACCCTCTCGCCTTCAGTCTCGCGTTGCACCGCTGGGTCGAGGGAGTTCCGAGGATTGGGTTTGACGGTGATGCTGCTCACGGGGGCGTACCTGTATGGTCAATGACGGTTGCGTGTGTCGCGTGTGGTTTGACAGCGTGAGGGACATACCGTCATCGCGCAAGAGTCGATTCCTACGTACTGCAAGCTGGGGGACAAGCAGCGGTGGGATAAGCTGAAGACCAGTGAACATGTTGTGTGTGAACGTCTGTGTTTCAACTTTGCAAGCTGATATCCCACATCAAGGCAGCTGAAGCTTCTAGCTTCCCAAGCAGCGGTGAAACGGCAGGACCATAATGGCCAGCCCCTACTGAGGTTGTACTGGCCGCAAGACGGCATTTACAAGAGATGTTAGCAAAAGAGTATGCCTCAACCGTAGCATGCCACTCTTGGAACGCGAACAGAAGGACAGCAGGTCATTGAGGCCGCGGAACAACTCAATGGCCACCAGTTTCCTGGAATCCTAACCTTTCGAGCTTTTCAAGCAGCTCCTTTGCAAACAAAGTAGCGCCCTTGCTGTTTTCCTTGGAGACACTTATGATTTTGATGTTCATGACCCGCACGTCCCTTGCCTTTCCAGCTGGTGCTCGGACATCCCGCCCTTGTTTGCGTGCTAGATAGCCACAGAAGGCTTCATGCTGGCTGAGCCCAGACCTGGGTACTCTTCCTGTCTGCCTCAGATAAATGGCCCTGTCCATCGTTGGGCTTGCCTAAGAAACATTACATTTGCCAAGGAGAGTTAGACAGTGGCAAAGAAGGGCAAATAATAATATCTGATGTCTGGTATTTGCCCTGGTGCCAATGAACCAGGTGTCCTGGCGACGCAGGTGTCCGTCTGCTTTATATATGTACAAAATGTCAATGCAGTGAGTCATCTTCCCTTGTATACCATCCGAAAACGACACATCCTGCGACCTCGGCCATTGCTGGCAAGTCGCTTGTGTTCGCCTAAAACAACAGCGCTTATGATAAGCGGGTCACTGACATACACCAGCAGCCTTTCCTTGTTCCCAACGGACTATTCGTGCTCTCAAATGCATACCGACTACTAAATACAAAGGGTAACACAAACACCATGTCCTACCAGCGAACAACGGTCTTCTTCAGCTGAAAAACTCCCGCCCTCTTTCCCCCCGGTCTACCTCCCGACGAATACTTAACTCCCCATGAATATTCAACAACCTGCAACCTGCATACATTGCATCAGTAATTGTCATAATCGTCATCCATATCACCCTGCTGTTGTGGCGCCTGGAAGTAAGCAAATGATGCGCCCAGCGGCGCCATCAACGACCCCAAGCCGGTGCCCGCACGGCCCCCTTGAGCAGCTCCTCCCACCAGGCTCGGCCCTGCAGCTAACTGCCCGCCGCACGACCCCACTATGCTTAGCTGCCCCTGTCCAAACCCCGCATCCTGTCCCCCGCCCACTTCCGCTCCCATGCCTGAGCCGTCACGACCCTGCCCGAAGGCCGCCTGCTGCGCCCCAACATTCTCTGGGCCCCTCACGCCATTAGCCCCGCTTTGCCTCGCAGAAGCTGCGTCTGGCAACGCCAGTCCTGCTGCCGCCGAAGCGGCGTGCGCGGATGAGTCCAGAGGTTGAAGCCTCAGGGGGAAAATGCCGGGCTGCGCCTGCTGTGTCCATTGCCCTTCATCTGTGGACGGTGCTGCCACGGTGGCTTTCGAAGACGCCGGCGCCTCCAGCATCGGCTGGGGCGACGTGTGCTGCGTTTGGACACGTTGAGCCTGCTGGCCTTGGGCGGAGGAAGGTGACGGGGCCCCGACGGAGCTTTTGCTCCCCCCCAGGTTCTTGCCCTTTCGTCCCAATCCGAAGAAGGGCTGCTGCGCTCGAAGTGACGCCACAATAGAGGTCCCAGGAGTGCCGCCGGACGGCCCGCCACTGGAAGCCGCCGGTGGCGGACCTGCTGCGGGTTCTGGCTTGGTGCTTGCTTCTTGCTTAATGGGTGGCTCCTGCCGTTTGGGTGGTTGTACCGAGGGAGCGAATGCAGGTAGGCCTGGAACAGGGGCTTCGCTTGAAGGCGCCTGGACCGTTGGCGGCGGCGGTGGCGATGCGCTGCCGGTCGGCTCCGCGGCATCCGAAGATCCCCCCTCCGGGGCTTCTGCTGCCGCTGCCGCTGCGGCGGCAGCCGCTGCCGCCTTGCCCTTTGATCCCCGCCTCCCGGTCGATTCCTTCTTTGTACCGCGGGATGAGGGGCCCTGGCTTCCTGGCGGCACAGGTGGCTTGGAGCCGCGGCCTCTGGAGGGAGGCCCCGGTGATGTTTCATCGTTGGCCTGACCTGAAGTTGTCGCACCGCCACCGCCACCGCTGCGTCCACGGCCGCGGCCGCCTTCTGGTGAGGTCAGTCCATCAGCTGAGTCGTTGGTCCTGTGTTGAACAGCACGTTGACAACAGCCAGAACAAGCGGAATGTGAATCCATCTGGTATGAAAAGTAGCTTTGAAGTCATTGGCGTACACGCGAGACAGGGCGCAAGGGCAAGGGCGCTACGCAATCCAGCGCAAGTAGGGAGTAGCAAAAAGGGTATCCCACGGACAACGGACAGCAATCATCACACTTTAGAAGGAGCCCTGGAAATCGACAGTCTGCCGTTCCTCGCATAACACAAGTACTCAAATAGTACAGCGTCCAGTACCCTTTCCACACACAAGCTGCTTTCAGGAGATTGCCGTTTCGAAGAAGCTTCGGAGAGGCACACCTGCGGCGCTTATTGGGTTTCGGTGCGGGCTCGCCGTTCTCCGCTTCCACAGCCGGCAGATCAGGTGCTGGCGCCACGAGCTCCGCCAGGAAATCTAGAGTTGTATCAGCCTTTACGGCAGCTTTCCTGCAAGCAGATGGTATGTAGGCCGTGTGTCGTACCGCTGAACGCTACTCGCGCGCCATAATACGAGGGAATACATGCGAACCCAACTTACAAATGACTTGGTGTAAGCGTCTTTGCTTGACGACTCTGAGCTATAGAAATAGCTTGCCGGCACAATTTCTCCAGGAACAGCTCCATCGCGCGCCCTGCATGGAAACGGTGAGATGAGCCGGTTCCTCCATAACCAACTACGGACCGTTAACATGAACGCCGTTTCAACTTGCCAATCAAAATGGGCGTGGCTTGTGATATTTTGCCCACGTCGTCGTCCGTCTGCATCATCTTCTTTATCCGGGTGGCGAGCGGACAAATCTTTCTGGTCTTCATTTTGCTTGCTCGCCACGAGCAGTCAATTGAGGGATCTCGGAAGCCTATACTCGCCGTCAGTATACTCCCGCGTAATAGGACCCTACCAAACCGCCAACCGCCGGCAGCTTGCTCTCCCGCGCACTGAGCTCGACGAAATTAGGCTGGCTGACTTGTGCCGAAACCAATTATGGTACGAGTGCGAGCATCTGGAGCAAGCCGTCAGCGTCGAATGTTTCATGCGACAACGAAGTCGCGGAAATGTTGAGATGTCGGCAGATGTCGCCGGTCCGCAACCCCGCGCTCAAGCCACCCAGAAATAATTTGTTGAACGTATTTGTGCAAAATATCGCTGTTGCGGCTTCTAATGCGCGTGTAGCTAAGCTATCTCATGGTCACGCGGCAGGTTATATAGCTCTACTTCAACGACCTTAGTCCGTGCCGTACGCAACTCCCCTCCTGGAGCTGAAACCAAATGTTTCCTTGGTGCACCATTCCCCGTTTTTATACTGTGTCTATTCATAGGAATATTTTCGGCAGCGGCAGGTGTGCCGCGAGCCAGTTTCGCGTTTCCTGAGTTCGCTTCCGATAGGCGAATATGTTGGCCCGGGCAGCATGCTTCCTAGCATGCCGCGCGGAGCAGGCTCAGCTGCCTCACCAGCTGGTTAGTCAGGTTGCATTTTGGAGTTATATCGGCTTTCCTCATAAGGGCCATTACCAAGTTCTGATTGGCGCTTTCGTTATGGCCAGGTCCGCTGCTTCGCTGCTGCCGCTGTTGCAAAGTCCGCCCCTAAGACGGATTACAAGCTGGTGAGGAGGGTCGGATCGCAAGTATCAACCATTAGCCATTACCTGAGGGCTGCGCTGGTGTCTCCAAGCGTGTACTATCGGTGACGCCCAGTTTAATGTTTTGCAGCCAGTGGCTCCTCTGCAGCTGAGCGGTACATCAGGGGCTATAGCCACGCTGGCTTGGCAGGTAGCAGCAAAGGAAAACATTCTCACCAAAGTGCAGGATGAGCTATACCAGGTGCGCGTGCAGACTTTCCGTCTACCGTTCAGATGCATTGGAAAATTGCCTGGACACCGACGGGGGAGTGCTGCTTGCTAAGAAGCCCGATGTCGCTGCCGCAGCTGGTGGAGGTCTTCAAGACTTATCCGGAGATCCGGCGCCTGGCTACAGACCCTTTTTTGCCTTCGGCCTTTCGCCAAAAAGTCGTGCGTGACATGTTTGCGACGAAGGAGGTCTCGGAGGTCACCAAGCGCTTGATGGGTGGGTGATGATAGCGCCACAAAGGAATTATACCAAATTAACATAGACGAAATGCACGGGGTAATGAAAAGGTTGTGGCACTGGCTATATCCTTGCACGTCGCACGTCTGTGTGCCCCCAAACCAGTTTCGTTGGCCTCCAAACCCCGCCATGGTCATCTCGTGCTTCCCGCATGACCCATAATACGTTGCGAGCCCCACGATTTGACAAGCGCGGCCATGGGCAGCTGCATGCTGTGGTCGAAGAAAGTTTACTGAAGTGGATTTTATTTTTGCCTCTGTCGCATCCTGCACGACACGTCCTTCTGATTTTGCCCACAACAGAGGCGCTGGCGGAGGAGAACAGCCTTAGCGCCATTGTGCAGGTCACTCTGGCATATGAAGAGCTGATGCTGGCGCACAAGAAGGAGGTGCACTGCACGGTCGTCACTGCGCAGGTGGGTCAGCTTGACGGCTTGATGCTGTCGATGCAAGGGGCAGTCTGGTGGACACATGGATTGGTGGCTTTTCGTCCGAGAGTCTCACAATAAGCAGAAATGTCATGTTGGGCTATGTGATCCTTTTTACGCGCCCTGGCCACCTCCGACCAGCTCAAGGTCGCAGGCCGCGACAAGTAAGGGTTCGGTTCAGGTGTTTCGCATTGAAGCGCATTCGCATTGAAGCGCATTCAAGAGCAGTAGCTAGGGAGCAGCCTGACGGACGTGGGGGCAGCGACGAGCGCCTCCCAAGGCGGTAATGCAGCCGGAACTAATCCTTGGCTTCCTTCATGCTGGGCTGTTTCTGTGGCGGCGGCAGCAGCGGCGTCTGGAGGAGGGGTAATGGTAGTTTGGGACTCACGGCAGTGCCCTGGCGTCAAGCCCTAGAAAGTACCCCAGACTGTACATGGCGAACGGTACGAGTATTTTTTTACCAAGGGAGGAGCATCACCAGCAGCCGTACCTCATCTTCAATCAGCAGCAGCAGGTCAGCAAGCAGCTGTTGTTGTAGCAAGGGAACGCTGGTGGCTCTGGTGGCACATGGGGAGCTTGCCACAGTCACGGGCAGCGGAGCTGTGTCTGCTGATAGCGCCGCTTTGGGTTCTTCCCTGATGGTCTACCTGCGTAATGGCCCAGACCTAATGTCTCGCATATGTATGTAAGGGTTGTCGAGTGCCCGCACTCGTAAATTGGAGGGAAGCACAGGATCATTGGGATCAAGACTACAAATGGTGGTGTGGCAGAATCCTTTTTTATGTATGGTGGATCAAGGCTCGTCCGTCATCCTGCCGTCGCACTGCCTGTTCTGTATTTGTGGCATTCTTTTCGCCCAAGTTTGTTGCATTGGGTCGTGGACAGCATGCAGTTCCTAGAGTTGGGAACCAGTTACGTATCTTTCTTCAACACGGGTGGTAGCTTCAAGGCAGCTCAAGTGACGCACCTTTAGCTGACGTGTCCACTCCATTCAGTGGTCTCGGAGCACGGCAGCGTGGCGAACTTTTGGACCGTTTGCTTTCTAGTATTCAGTTGGGGAGAGGTTGAGTAGCACGTCTTGAGCGCGCGTGCGCCTCAGCGCGCAGTGAAGCATGGTCCCAGCCGTCGCCTGCCAGCTGAGGCTCCATTGCCGCTTCATCTGAGCGCATGTCGCTGAAGAAGCTTTGGCGGACAATTGCAGCTCATGGTGCAACTCCCTGGTGGTGGACGTCGCCTTTGCACACGCATCCAATGAGCCTGGCCGCCTGACCCTGATATAAGCTGCTGGTGCCCTATTCCCACTGCGCTGGCATGCGCCTGCTTAACCTGCTTAAACCAGACTCGTCAATTATTTCGATTTGTCCCCGCACTCCCGCAGCCTCTGGACGACGCCGAGCGTGCGGTGTTCACCAAGCAAGCCCAGGCCTTTGTTGAGCCCGGCTTCAAGTTGGTCATGAAAGAGAAGGTAAGACGCGGTGGTTTTGAGCGCGTGGGGATGTAACGGAGGGGGACGCAGATTCTGCGTGGTGAGGAACTGTAAGAGTGGTTGGCGTGTGAATGACGGTGCGTGCAACGCACTATAAGCCGCTTGTGCCATTGCGCTAGCGGATGTTCCTGGGCGGACGGCAGAGTCGCCCTAATGCTTGGGAATTGGCGCCTAGCGCACAGGAACTCGCCTGCAGTACGCTGTTGCGGGTGTTCCCGGGCGCCTTCTTAACACGCAGGGCAGTCGTCCACAGCCAGATTCAGCTGACAGCGTCCAGGCAGAGGTATCTAGGGATTGGGGGGGGGCACGTGAGGCAACAGCAGCAGCGGGAGGCATTTTGTGGGGAAATGAGGCAACCGACGGACTACCACACTAGATGCTGTGGGGCTGTAGCATCAACCCCAAGATGCAACCGATCTGCACCAAGTTTTTCTCGGAACAGACACTGGTGTTCAAAACCCTAAGACCGGTCTTTGGTTGCGAGCAGCTCCCCGAAGACTGGGCGACTGAGCATACGACTTGTGCAGCTGGTATGCAATGCGCTGAGGGACGGATTTCGCAAGATGAGCGCTGTCCATAATTTCCATTTTATTAAATTAGGAAGCCCAAGGGTTGAAGGGTTGCTTCGGCGCAACCTGAGAGGTTTTGTCGTCAAAACAAGGTGGCGAGTAGCTCCAGAGATACGTGTTGTACAGTATATGGAGTATTTGGCCTACCACCAGCTAGTCCAACAAACGTACTCTCAACGAAGACGAAGCGCGAAACCTAGTTCTAGTTCAAGTCCGTCTCTGGCCAGTGTTTATTCCCCCACAGCTGCGTCTTATGACGCATCGGGGTATGCAGCCAGATTAGCGTTCGTGTTTGATTGTTACTGCTAGCACCTCACCTCGTTATTTCCCCCTTCCTGTCGCACTGGTCCTACATGTTTTGACATATGTGTGTACCGCGTTCGTGAGGCTATTGCACACGAGTTCCGTTGGATTGTCCGCTCCCGCCTTGGCGGACCCGCTTGCTGAATGTTGAAGGGCCGTGAGAGCGCGAATTACCTTCTCATACGGGCTTTTGTTCCACGTATGGGCGTTACAACTTACAGACTTTCAACCTTTACCCAAGCTTGCCCAACTGCTGTGTCGCACTTTCATAGGTGGACCGCAAGCTGCTGGGTGGCTTTGTCCTGGAGTTTGAGGACCGCCTTGTGGACATGAGCAAGGCCAAGAAGCTGGAGGAGTTCAACAACCTCGTCACCAAGCTGGAGAACGACCTCAAGTGATGTCCTTGAGAACCTCACACGCGGCATGGATGTGTGACGTGAAGGAGGCGCACGGAAGGGTTCTTTCAACTTCCTGGCTGCTCTCTCTTTACGCGTCGGCAGGTATCGGATCATTTCCAGGGTTGCGGCTCGGTGGTTGTGCTGCTGCCCAATGCACAGTCCATGAGGAAGCGCGTGCGCTAGTGCATGGAGTGTTTCTTTATCCTTAGCGGAATTAGTTTGGATTTTTGCATCGTCAATGGCGCCTTGCACGGTAACACGGAAGCGTGCGGGTTGCAAGGAGGCGTCAAGATACTGAGGTCGGATTAGCGGTGCAGGTTCACACCTCCGTTGAACCTTCGATGCTTTGCCCGCGCTTTGCCTGTTGCCTTGCTTGGGCGTTGCTGGAATTTGCCATGACATTAAGGCTGCCTGCTCGCATGGCCTCTGTAATGTTTGAAAGGGCATAGCTGAGGAGCCGGCTGGGTTGGTGGTGCTCGCTCCGCCTGTGGCTAACGCGGTGTGCTGTTTTATTCCTAATGCCCGGAAATGCATTCGTTTGGCTTCCGTTGCTTGCTGTCCTGCGTATAGATATGCGCTGGCAGCTGTAAAGGGAGGGTTCCTTCACACCTAATGGAAAGCGCGGCATGCAGCATTTCGGTGAAGAGAGTCCCATTCAATCGATTCTGCAGGAATCTATCGGTGGAAGTTTTGCCCATTTTAGCCGCATGGGCTACCAGTCCGCACTACTCCGTACGTCCGTACTTCGTCCGCAGTGACGAAGGCGTGTGTGACCCGTTAATGCAGCCCATCATCCTCACTCCACGAAGCCTGAGATTGGACAGAAGTACATCGCAGTGGATCCGGCTGGATGGCAATTCTCGCGAGTCCCTCCTCTCCGCGAGTTTCAAACGTTCCGCCGAGCATCTGTTGGACCAGACTTGCTTTACGTTGCAAATGTTTTGGGGCGAACCCCAAAAGAAGGAGAACAAATGTGTGGCCTGACATGCGGGTGTCGAGGACAACTGTGTTTTTCACACACGTTGAGAGCCCACGTAAAAGGAGGGGAGGCTGCACGGTTAAAGCGAATCTGGGTGAGGTGTGGACGTGATATCCGCTGATGTCGCTGAGCACCAAAGGACATGGCCGAGGGATGAAAATCTGATTGTGCAGCTAGGTATATGGTTGCGGGGACCCGGACAGCCGACTTGGGGTACCTGGAATGCCTCTTGTAGACATGCTTGCATACGTACAGGAGTGCCCATACGCACGGAATGCCCCCGTGCCGTTCACCCAGGTGGACTGCACTGCGCTGCCCCCCTGCTCGCTGTGCGAGTAGTATTATTGGCCGCTGGGTTAAAGCCGCTTCGACTCATGTGTTTTGTTATCGGCAGGTGTAAGTAACAGCGATAGGACACGCCGTTACTCAGCGGCATCGTAAGCCGTTGTGAGAATGCTATTTGTTACAGCCGACCCCGAACGGGTCGAGTGCAGCGCCCCAAGGAACGCCTCCCGCACAACACTGTGGGCCTTATTCACAAAGAACTTGGCCAGACCGTACTAACTTCACTGGACACAAAACCTCAGTTGTTGTTGTTACATGGTCGTGGGTGCGTTCCCCGTACCTGCAAAGCACCCAAATACGAGCCGAGGGCTCAAGGGCTGCCAGATCGCCTATAAGCACCATCCTACCTCGCACTTCAAACGAAACGAGTGATAAAGGAGACTATCGACCAAAGGGAACGATAGAGTTGCGGTGGGGACCATATACGTTCCAGCATCCTTGCCAGGCGTTCAGGTTCCCACTTCATAGCGTCCTTCATGTGCTCGAAGCGTGGGAAATCCATATCAGATCTGATTTTGTCGTACACCGGAGAGTCCAGCAAGATGTGCTTCTCATCCTCGATATGACTATCAGTGCCGCAGCAAGGACATACTCTAGGTATATAAAGCCGTCCCTTACGCGCTCCGTTAGCCGCCAATGCCCAACAGCAAAGCCTAAACTGCATAAGCTTGCGATTCGCTGAACGCGGGATAAACATTGTGACATGCGGGAGCACCTCCTTCCTGCCCGCTTGTTCGGCCGCCAGACCCATCCAATGCTTATACTTCGCCATGTGAATTCCTGGTTGCTTGCCGTCTGACGGGTACACGTCTGGCTGACATCTAAACGCGTATGCTTCCAACCACTCACTAATCGGTCCTCGAACTCCCAAACCACACCTTCACACTATTCATCAGCCACTCCACTCGTTCGTCTACCTCGTGTAGCCCTTGCGGGGCCTCTTTCCATACGTCGTGCCCATATAAACATAGAAAACGGAGGAGTAGTGTCCCCCATCCGGCCCTTCGGGGTTGGAGAGGGACTCTGCGACCTCCTGTCGCAAAACTTGGTGTGCCACAGACCCACGCTGTAAACGGACATGATTCCAAAACCTCACAACCTGCTTGAAAACGTGGTAGTGTTGGGGTAGCTGCGACAGCTCTGCAAACAGGAGGCGGTGTGTTGGTCTGGCAGCTCCTACAATTTGTCGCACGAAAGATATCTGAAGCTGCACCGCTCTGTCCTTTAGGCATGCCTCGAAGGGCCCCTCCGCAAGGTTACTCGCATCACTCCGCCTCCTGAGCCTGTCCAAGACCTCAGCTAGCATAAACGGCCCCCACGCTTGACAACCATACAACAGTATTGCTCGTACCTGGGTATCGAAACACCTCATCCTCACATCTGGTGCGAACAACTTTAGCTTATCTAATTTTGCACTCAACGCGAACATAGCTGCCCTAGCTGTGTCATACAACTGCTGCCCTATGCATAGGAAAGGCAGGGAAGCCATCAAGGGCTAGCCTCAAAGGGCTTTTTTGGGCGAGGCCCCGGGCGCGAAGGTCCTAATGCCATGTGCGCGTTAGCTGCCGCCGCCTGAGTTATCATGAATGGCCAACTTGCGGTGGCTCCTTCAGAACTTGAGGGCGAGGAGATTGAGCTTGGCCAGGCTGTTCAGCCATCTGAAGATCAGGAACGTCAAGGGGAGGTTGTTGACCAGCCGCCGATGGTTATGACGATTCGCGCCACTCAGGCTTTGGGGCATTTGGCTTCTCTGCCTGGCGCTATCTCTGAGTTTTCCAGCTCTCTTCCAACGTTTCAAGCAGATGTGCGTGCCGGATACGCTTCTAATCCTTGTTTTGCTAACCATTCCAATCTCGCTACTCTTACTCAGCGTGATGGGTTCTGGTTTCGTGAGCACGCTTTGGTGATTCCTGATGCGAAAGACCTCCGTCTTTCGATCCTTCGACTTTGCCATGATCATCCCATGGCTGGTCATTTCGGTGTTACTAAAACGTTATTTAGACTTAGTCCGACGCCATTACTGAGACCCCTCCTCTTGAAGGTAAGGTAAAGGAAGACTCCTCCTAATAACGGATAACCCCCGTCTTCACGCCATTTACCAACCCACTAACCTGTGTTGAGATTACCCCTGCGAGCCCGCTGACCTCATTCCCCATTTCCCCGCCTCCATTGGTCTCCCCCACCAAGCTCTCCGCCGCATAAGGCCAGCCAAAAGCAAGCAAAAGGCAACCATTTTTCGAACTCCCACCAAAATCACCCCCCACTTCACCCCTCCGCCCCCAGCCCCAGGCTCTTGGGCCGTATGAAGGCGCGCAGCGGCTCCGCTCTGCCTTGTCGATCGCGACCCAGTCCGTCTCCGGCTGACCAGCCCATGCGAGCCATCAGTCGGGAGCCGATGCCTGAAGAGGGGGAGGAAGCGGGAGGAAAGAAGAGTCATCTGCAAATGGCGGGATGGAGAAGAGTGGCAGGGGAAACGGGATGACAGCACCCCAACCCAACCCAACCCGGGGAAGGGAGGCCCTCTCACGCTCACCCACGCGCTTCGCGTTCTTCGCGAACACGCTCGCCCACCTGTTGGCATTTTACTTGCCGCGCCTCACCTCACCTCACCTCACTCCCCGTCGCCCACCTCGTCTTGCCCAGCGCGATTTTAACAGTATCATTCAATCCCCTCAAGGCCGCATTGGCCCCCCCATCTCTCCCCTTTCCGTGGCCCCTTTTTTCCCTCCACCGCTCCCCTCCACCGCTCCCCAACCACGCCACCCGGCCATTATCTCCTGGGCCCCCTGCCACGCGCCAACGGCTCACCAGTGCCATGACGCTCGAAGGAAGCATACTCGTAGCTGAGGGAGGCAGGGCAGGCCGTTTCCATTCCAGGGCTGTCGCCCACAGGAAGGAACGACTCAGGAGTACCCTGCTGTGGCGACTGTTCGTGCTCCTGCGGGTAGTGCTGCTGCTGGCGCTGCTGCCGGCGCGCCTCCTTGGCTGCCTTTCTAGCGATTGCCTTGGCCTGGGGGTTGTAAGGGTCCTAGGGGGCTTAAGGGTTTTATGATTTAAGAGAGGCGACGAATAGGAAGGGGAACGAAGTTAAACTAGGTGATGCTGGTATCGGGTATCTGATGGCTGAGAGCTCTCGAATTTTCGTCAGGAATACGGGCCTGTTTTCATTACGTTACGTTTCGTTACTCCTGTAAACCCCCACCACAACCCTCTTGCGGCCGGAACACGAGTTCCTTTCGCCGTACAACCCGTACCTGCTGTGCCGTACGACCCAACTCACTGCCCGCCGCCGCCGCACCCGCCGCCGTGTTCAAAACCACCGCTCTCGACAGCGCGGAAAGCCGCTGATTCGCGCCGCCACGGCCACTGGCGCCGTGGCTGCTGCTGCTGCTGCTGCCAGCCACCACCGCCCCACCTGTGCCTGCCCTGCCTTTCCTTTGCGGCTTCACTCGGGCCCGCGGTACAGTTTTCCATTCCCCCTCGTCTGCGACCTGATCAGGCAACTCCTGATCAGGCAGGTCCACTTTCCCGCCCAAATCTGCACCTCCTCCCTCCTCCGCCTCCACGTCCTGCTGCTGCTGCTGCTGCGGCGGCGGCACCTCCAGAGACGCGGTCGTACGGTCACTGTACCGAAATCCTAAGCCGCGGTGGCCTTTACCGTCGTCACCGACACCGGCGGCGGCGACGGAAGGCGACACCGCCGCTGTTGTTCGCCTGTCATGCATCTGTCGATCCTCGGCATCGTAACCGGGACCCAGGCGAAAGTGCGCACGAAAGTACGACACGCCACCAGCTTGTACGACAGGCCGTGGGTCCCCGTCACCACCAACACCAGTGTGGGTGCCAGTGCCCAGCGTCGGCTCTGTAACGGGTACGAACGAGGGGGGCCAAGGAGGGACAATACCGCCGCAAATACCGACTGTAGCGACAGTAGCAGCAGTAGGCTGACGGTTTCCATCCTCCTGCTGCTGCTGCTGCTGCTGGCGGCCTCCTACCTCCCCCTGATCCTCCTGATCCTCAGTTCGGGACCTGAAGCCCAGGCCACCGAATGCCTCCGCCAGCCAGTCACGCTGGGCATCCGTCATACCGAGGCCCCGGTGTGTCTGCAGCTCCTCTTCCTCCTCTTCCTGCTCACTCTCCTCCCCGTCAGGAGGCTCCTCATCGTTCTCCTCATCGTCCTCCTCAGACTCTGAAACAGACCCATCATCGCAGACATTATGGTAATTATCATCGTCATCATTATCGTCATCATTATCATCATCTGCTTCCTCACGCCCAGCTTTCGGTGTCACTACCGGGCGCCGGCGGCGGCGGGTTGTGCCGCCGCCACTGCCGTCGCCGTCGCCGCCACCGCCAGCGCCGTCGTCGTTGTCATCATCATCGTCGTCGTCGTCGTCGTCGTCGTCGTCCTTCTGCTGCTGTTGTCGAAGCAGTTGCTGGTGCTGGTCAGGGTCCTCTTCCCACACACCGCCGCGTACGAACGCCACGGGATGGCTGTAGCTGCCGCCGGTACGACTCTTTTTCCCGCCGCTACCTGTCGCCGCTGGGGTCCTCCCAGCGCCGCCCCGCCGGCGTGTCGCCGCCACTGATGCAGGTGTGACATCCTGAAGCGCCATCCCCGCCGGGCCGACACCGGCACCGGCGGCAGCGCCACGCTGCTGTCGTACGAGCTCAGCCGCCACTATCTTGTCCACCTATTGGCGCGGGGTGTGTGAAGGGGAGAGAGGGGCGAAGGGAAGGGACGGATAGGTGTGAATAAGTACCCCCACAAACAATATCGTACCCCCACAAGGCATAACACAGATAATTGACTTTTTCTCGGTTCGCCTTGGACGCGCAAAAGCGCTGCAAGTATATAGTAGAGGCGCCTTGTAGAATTGATTACGCTGATCTCTTTAGTCAAAGGCGAAAGAGATGTAAGAATCGCAGTCAATTCAGAGCATCTTCGGCAATGTAAAACATGCCTGTCCTACCCAGAACCAAATTTTGTGGCGCATTCTCGAGCGCGATGGTGGGTCGGTGCTCAGTAGCATCGTTGAATTTCTAGACATCTCCCCACTGCCGAACTTTGAACATCCACAGATAGTACCACCCAGTTAAACATGCAAAACTGCCGTACGCTGCCGTACGCCAGCTGCAAAAATGCCGTACACGCATGCGCACGCGACCACACCTTAACGCGGGTCGAATCATCGTGCGCCTTGGTTCGGTCTGTCGGTTGCAGCAGCAAAAACTTGTGCTTGCGAGCGCCCTGTTATTTTGAGAGTGAGAGTAAGAAGAGTTTAAGGAGGTTTAATATTTAATTTTAAGAGACGGGCTCAGGATACTTTCAATGCAGAGCACAGTGAGGCAATAGTGGGGAAGCAAAAGTGTGAGAGTAGAAGGACTCAGAGGACGCACAGAAACAGAAACAGATCGTAGGCTTTGCACATCCCCTACATTGGATATACATACATATATACGTGTGTGTGGAACAGGGGGGTCATATCTTCACCCTGCGGCAGCTACCCTGCGAAACCCTGCCTTCCCCGGTATTTTGGGGCACCCTCATCCAGTCACCCTAGTCAACTTCTCAATGGATCGCCCAGGTTCCGCACCCACCACCGGCATCCAACGGAATCTGCCGGATCGACAGCGGCCCAACTCCGTTCCTGTTCGGCTCGCGGGTTAACTTAATCCCAGGTCACCACCGTCCATCAAGTAGGGGCACTTTACCATCCTCCATCGGAAGGACTTTTGACCCTGATGGGTATCGATCCCGGGATTACCCGGGGGCAAAGGTCGTGCCTTACCAGTAGTGCCTAAATATAGATATATATACACATATACATACATATAGATATACATACATACACCACCCGATCCATGTCGGTTTCAGAAGATGCGCTGCGGTGTGCCGATGCGGTGAGAAATTATTGCCTAAGAGCGCTTTGAGCTTAGTATGTAGGGCAGGGCTCGGGCGGGGTATGGGAGTTGAAGGGGGATAGAGGTTGGAGGTAAGGGAATAGGAGAGAGGGCGCCGCGCGGGCTACTATCCTCCCCCTGCGGTATTCTGGAGGGTCTAGGAGCTGTGTGTCGCGGCTACGTTGTCCCGCTTGTGGTCTCGCCGGTCTGTGCCGGGCACCTGCAGTGGTGGCACCTCGGGCTTGTGCGTGGTCTCTTTCCTTTGGTTTGGTTACTTCTCGCCTGGACCAGCCCAGGAAGGGACAGGTAGAGGAGGTCAGTTGTCGTTAGGTGGTTGAAAGACGTCTTGTGGTTCGAGCTCTCTACGCCTTTCTTTCTTGGAGGTTTTTCTTTTGGGGGTTGTTACGTGTAGCAAGAGCCCTCCCCTGCCTGGGCTACCCTAGCCGTCTTATTTCGTTGTTCGGGTTTTTCTTCCCTGTGTTGGTGGTGGTGTTTTGGGGGGTTGTTTCAGAGAGCCTTTGACTTTGCCCTAGCTGAGACTTGTGGACTCGCTCTAGCGGGACCTGAGAGCCCTTCGTGGTGTATTCGCTGCAGCGCCATCCCCGGATGGAGGGGCAGCGGAGTGGCTGCGTAGAGTGTTGGCAGTCTGAGTCGGGGTCGGGAGCACACAAGACTAACCGACTTGTGCTGTGTGCTCCCGACCCTTGCGCTGTGTTTCGGCTTCGGCCCCCGGCTCTCGCGGCCCACAATGTAATCTAAGTCATACATACATACATATACACACATACACATACACACATACATACATATATACATGCATACACATAAAGATCATCTCTTGCAGCAAAAGGGATCTCGGTGTTGTACGGACCTGTACGGAATGCTTAAGGCCGTACACACCAGCCAGCGACTGCGCCACGGCCATGCCGTGCTTCCCCATAGGATCCAAAGCCAGGACGTCGCCCTCGCCGGAGACGAAATCCGCAATTTGCTCGGCCACTCGTACGACATCAAAGCCTCGTACGGCCTCCCGCGCCGCGCGTTTGGCCTGCTCAGCGAAAGGAACGGCCGGCGCCGCCGCGGTGTTGAGTTAGGTCCAGGGGGCCCAACGAGTTATTTCATTTTATTTTTTAATTCCGATTAATAAAAATAAATTCCGAGAGCTCGACCACCACTTTGAGGAAAACCGTTAAGAGGTTAGGGCAGCCTGGGGGTTTGCCTCGGCCGACGAATGCTGACACATTTACATCTACTTTGCTTTGAGGGAGGAGCAGTAGCGTTCCAGAATCCCCCCAGGACACGACAGGGCAGGACAGAGGACACCGAGCACAACCAGCCATCATCAGCCCTGCCTGCCTGCATTTTCTCTTTCTTCAGCTTCTTCTTCTCGCCCGGGCGCAGCAGTCCGCCAAGCGCCCCCTTCACGGCGCTCCTCTGTCTCCCCTCCTGCTGCTGCTGCTGCTGCTGCGGAAACTCCCGCTGTTGATGTTGGCGTTGCTGCTGCTGGTACTGCTGTTGGCGATTACGTAAAGAACGAGTGGGCGCAGAGGGCGTGGCGCCCCCTGTACGGCACATGGGAAATACCGACCAACCACCCCCGGACATGTTGGCTTTGTGGCGTTTTCAAGGACAAGGATAAAAATATCCAGCACAGCAAAAAAAACATGTGTGAAGATTTTGACATCGCAGGAGTTGGAGAACAAAGTACGTGTCATTTGTGCATTCGTAGACACCGTGCCGTACCGTATACGAAAAAAACCGGCATCAGAAATCGGGCCGCCACCGTTCTTCCTTCCCCCTTCCTGGTCAACGAACCTACCGCTCGCAGCCGAGGCCATAAGAGCAAAAGCTGATGCCGCCGTCGCGGCTCGCACCTCCTCCCGAGTCTTTATGAAGAAGGGAAATCGGGTTATCTGAGCGGTGGGATAAGCCTCCGCGGCCGCGAGCCCCACACCTCCCAGCTCCTCTTCGACCTCCTCCCTTCCTGCCGACGGTCCACCAGCGTCCGCTGCCTCAGCTGCCGTCGCCTCGCCTGACTCTTTCGCTTCGGCGCCGCCGGCCCGCTTCCCTACGTTATCGCCGCCGCCACCTCCGCCGCCGCCGCTGGCCTGTTCTTCATGGCCCTGTTTCAGCTGCCGTTGCCGCTGTTGCCGCCCCCGGTCAGCCCCCGGTGACGTGCCGGTCCCAACCTCCACCGCCGCCGCCGCGTCCACCACCGCCATCTCCTCCTTGCCATTATTGTCGTACAAGTACTCGTAATAGTAAGGCATGGTACCGGTGCGGTGAGGCTCTTGCCCGCGGCCACCGGCGGTGCTGCCGTGACGGTTACGGTGGTTAGGGTGGTTGTCGTGGCGTCCTAGCCCGAGCCGCCGACCGTACGGCAGACCTTCGCACTCTTCCTCATCATCCTCATCGTCATTGCCTTCACTTCGTCGGACATCTTCGTCGCTGTCGCCGCCGACACCGCTCGCTAGCAGAACTGCACGGTAAACATCGATTGTGGTGGTTGCGGTAGTTGTAGTGGTGGTGGTGAACATGGCATTTGCGGTAATCATGGTGGTGGCGGGAAATGCATTGCTACTTTTTAAGATGGAGGTTGTGATGGTACGACACCTCGGTTGCAACAACTGTTATGTGTGTACTGTCGGGATATCGACTGGTGATCTGAAGAGACATCGTACGATAGAAGTTGTTACGGCCTCCTAAGCAACGAGTGTTTATACTCGGGAGGGAGCCCAGGTTGGATATCCATCATTCACTCACTCACAATTAAGAAATAATCTAGAAGCACATGTTTCTAATACTCCTTATTTAGAAAAGAGCCCAGACCTAGGCGGAGCGAATCCGTCCTGTAACCTGTCGGCCCACACCGATATTACACGCTAACATTGCTTTTGTTGTTTTGTTGATGTCTGGAAGTTCCAGTTGAATAGGACAGTACTGAGCTGACACAGGTTCAAAACGCACATCCAACACTCGTACAGCCATGTCGTACAGATCCATCCTAGGAGTCTCACGGTCTCACAAAGACCCACAAGAATATCACGAACACGTCGTACAAGATCACATTGTACGGCACACGCATACCTTCGTACAGGTTGCCCTGGCCGCCGCCTTCTTCCTCACCCTCCGACTCGTCCAGATCTCGACCCGCAAAGCCGATCAGCAGCCTGCGAAGCATCGCAGCGTCATCTCGCACCTCCTCGTCTTCTTCCTCCTCTTCCTCCTCTTCGTCTTCTTCTTCTTCTTCTTCTTCTTCTTCTTCTTCTTCTTCTTCTCCTCCTTCGTCCTCATCTTCCTCCTCCTCCCCTCTCAGCTCATCCTCTCCGTTGTCCAGTCCTTCCACAGCCCTCCTGACCACTTTGTCCCCCTCCCCTTCCCCCTCCTCCTCCTCCTCCGCGCCACCATCCTCGTCGCCGTCATCACCATCACTGCCGCCTGCATGTATCCCAGCAAGAGCTCGCCGTCGGCCTAAACCCACCTGCACATGGCACATGGCACAGCACGCATGGCATGACTTGCGGTTTGCGTGTCCTAATACATATATATATGTGTGTGTGTATATATGTGTGTATATATGTGTATATATATATGTATATATATGTGTATATATATACTTATATATACTTATATATACTATATATAGTAGTAGTATATGATGTGTGAAACAGGGGGGTGTATCTTCGCCCGTGGCAGCTACCCTGCGAAACCCTGCCTTCCCCGGTATTTCGGGGCACCCTCATCCAGTCACCCTAGTCAACTTCTCAGTGGATCGCTCAGGTTCCGCACCCACCACCAGCATCCAACGGAATCTGCCGGGTCGACAGCGGCGCAACTCCATTCCTGGTCGGCTCGCAGGTTAACTTTATCCCAGGTCACCACCGTCCATCAACTAGGGGCGCAATGCCTTCCACCATCGGAAGGACTTTTGACCCTAAGGGGTATCGATCCCGGGATCTCCCGGGGGCAATGGTCGCGCCTTACCAGTGGTGCCAAACCCTAGTATAATAATAATATATACTACTAGTACTAGTATATATAAATATATATATTTATATACATACTTGTCTCATAATCTCCTACACCTAGGGTTCGCACGGCAAAAACTGCAGCTGGATCCAGAAAAAACGGATTGGAGGATGACACAGCAAAATGGACCAGGGTGGCGGGTAGGCGGGGTGGGCAAGAAAACGACTTGAATGCGAACTGTAATTCCAAACTAAAGTTCAGTGCAAATGGATGTGGTGCTAGAAGCTTTGGAGCGAAAAAGCGCCCATTGGCCCATGGGAACTTTGACCCACGGGAACTTTGACCCACGGGTCACATCAAGCCTTAGCTATGAGCCAGCCGTCGAACACGCCTTGGAACCAATAGATCAAATGCAATGCGAACCAAACGAGCAAGCAATGAATGATGTACGGCCTTGTTGCCGTACATGGAAAGAAGGACGTACGACAGGATTGCATATGCCGTACCGGCACTCGGAACTCCGCTGCGGAGGATTCCTCAAAGTCTCTCGGACCACCGACGGGAAAGCCCAAACTCCAGGGGGGGTGCCGACCTGGCCCGTGGGCGGAGGTGGCGGCGGCGACGGGGACAGCGGCGGGACGCCTGCGCCCTGCGCTACTGCTACAAGCCTTGCTACCGGCGCCGCTCCGCTTGCTACTGCCGATATCGGCGGCGCCCAGTACATTTTCCAGGTAGTCCTGCAAATCCTCTTCCAGCACGTCGCTGCTGCAGCCGTCGCCGCCATCACCGTCGTCGTCACCGTCGCTGTCTGCATCAGCGCGCCGGGGGGCCCGCAGCCGCGGTTGATGTTGGGACAGAGACCGCCACGGTTTCTGATGCGGCGACTTGCCGCGAGCGCCGTGGGACCGGCTGAGGCCGTGATTGGTGATCCGCACGCCGCCTATTTGCACATAGGCGGTTTCGAACCCCTAATTATGAGGAGCAGGTGGCGATAGGGAGGAGCGAGGAGAGGGTTCGTTGCGCAAGTGGAAGTTCAACAGTGAAAAAGGTGGATGGACAACCAGTATCCCGTTGAGTTATAGTGTAGTCTTTTGAGGTATTCAAGGATGGACGATTGGATTTCCCCTTGGGACTTAGGGTTCAAGAGTGTCAAATGTGAGCGTTAGCATTTGCGAAGCTTGAGCTGAGAGGTCCTCAACGGGACGAACCTCCTCTGCCATTGCAAGGAACTCCTGCGAATCGCCAACCACAAAAGCTGTATGCTTCTTTTTCCGCCTCCCCATTCTAGTAGTCCTTGAATTTAAAGGGAGAAGTGCGCTACCAGGGCTCTCAACCCTTAAAGCCAGACGGATAAGCGTTAGGGAGTCGATAGGGGAGACGATAATAGCATACTACCTTACAAGTTTTCACAACGAAATGTGAACGCTCTGGCCTTTCTGAAGTTGATAGTTGTTGACAGTTTTTCAGCCCGTGCTCCGAAACCTTGAGCTGGTCTAAATGGATCTATACATGCAGCGTTTTTTCGGCGATCATATGGAAGTGCGATTAAGTTATGATGCACCCTGATATTTGTGGGAAGGTTGAAGGTCCACTTGACAGGCAATCCTTGTGGAAACAGGACGTGGACAAAGAAAAACATGACATGTATAAGTATGGATCCACGACATGTGGTTGATGCAGGGGTATCTTGTGCGGCCTGCTGCAAGGTTGCACCGGGCAAGCTGCTGCGCTGCGGGGCCTGCAACAGTGCATGGTACTGTAACCAGGAATGCCAGCGAAAGCACTTTGAGGAGCACAAAGCATTGTGCCGCGCATTGTGGCTATTCCATTCCTAGCAGGTGGGTCTAGTATGCGTTTCTTGCCGAAGCCCCCGCTCGGCAACGTAAGAGTGCCCAAACTAAAGCGGAATCCCTGGAATCACCTCAATGTGTACAAGTATGTTTGGTTGACCTCCTGGCCGTAACTGCTGGCAATGTTGCTTGCGTGTCGAGCTTGCGACGTCGAAGTTTAACTTGTCCGTAACTTAAGTTTTCAAGGGCCCTCGCGTAAAAGTTGTTGTAACACCACTGCGTCCGTTTGCAGAAGGACTTGCCTTTGGTATCCTGGCCGCGCACTGCACACGAGTTCTATATGCAGGTAGTCGGTTACGTATTGTGTTGAGAGGATCACCATGCCTGTGGTCTGCGCAAGATCCTAAAAATCCTACAGGAGTACCTAGTGCACAACCTTGCACGCATTCTGGGACGTCTACGTATCTCGACATGACCGTCAGAAGTCTTCGAAGTCCCCGGCGGCTCCCGTAAGCCGCAAAGGGCAAGCCGCAAAACGCACGAACCACTATCACAACCTGTTATGCCCTATATGCAACATTATTTTCCTTCCAATATGATCATAACTCCAGACCAGGTGCCTCATGGATATGTGCCCCCGAGCCGAATCTTATAGTTTGCGTTTTTGATTCACACATGTTCACACTTTTCCACAGCAATCATCGAGGGTTTCTTGCGAAGCAGCTGGCCGCGGTCATTGCGGTTCATTGTAGGGTGATCGCAATGACCACGCCCAGCTGCTGCCGTACGGTGGCGAAACTGGCTTGCCGTGCATAACGTGCACGACGGAAAATGGTAGTGTGCACACCGCAGTCTGAAGGAAAGGCGGCACCAGCATGTGTGCGTATGTGGAAGTGTTATGTGGGTGGGTGGCAGTGGGGATATGGACAGCTTGTTCAGGCAGCCGGACGCACATCAAGGCGTGAGAACCTCCTAGACTGCCTGAGGGGCCGTATAAACTTTCCTTCGCTAGGAACGGTCGTCCCAGATGACGCGGGACAATGTCTACGCCGTAGGAACGCCAATAGCTCTGTTTTCAGGCTTGCAAAAACACCTCTATTCAGTAGGCAACTTTTGCTCCGAGATTGTAAGATATAACGCCATCAGGTCTGGGCAGCGAACCGTGTAGAAGCGGTAATAGTTAGTCGATTTTCGATTATCTCCATACTCCTAACTTGCGAGCTGCATTGCGCCTTACGTTATACAGTTACTTATGCTCGGAGCGTGGTCACCACTTCTTGTTACAAGCAACTAAAGAACGCGTCTTGCAGCCGCCATAGGGAACCAAAGCATGATTCCATAAGTACGACAGACGTAACAAAGCCCAGCGGTTAACGCAGCAAATTACGAAGACTCTTGATCTAACGATAGTTTGATATTGATAAATACCGATTGGTATTGGAGGTTTACAGATATCCTTAGGCGTACCTCTGGTACGGATGACCGTTGGACCGGTAAGCCAAGGGCTGCCTTAGCA
>NW_003307558.1:0-3015 GCF_000143455.1 Volvox carteri f. nagariensis
GCATGGCTTACAAACTCTTTGGTACGGCAGCCGTGCTAAACTACGACCTCCCAGCTGAACGGCGTGCGGAGCTGGACGCCATGTCTATGGAGGACCTCATGGCGTCATTCCGTGCGCAAGGGGAGCGCTTCGCGAGAGGCAGGTCGCAGTTCCGTGGCGTGAGCTGGCACAAGGGAAGTGCGAAGTGGCATGCAAACATCTGGACAGGCGACGGTAAGCAGAAATGCTTGGGCTACTTCAGCAGTGAGGAGGCCGCGGCTCTGGCCTACGATGCCGCCGCCCGGAAGGCCTTCGGCACGTAAGTGGGTTCTTCACCAGGGTACCCAAATATTTCGGTCGTGTCCGAGACCCTCTGAATAACCTATCGGGGCCCTCCCCGGAAGTTGTCCTGTCAGCCGGAGAGTGTTTTCTGGCACCTCGAAACTGTCTGAAGCGGTTTTCGGGGTAAACTTTAGCTGGATTCCATCGTAATATGCTAGGACGGCTGATTTAACAAGTGTTTGACTTTATCTTGGAACGTGGCGCCAGCTTTTATCAGGAGGGGTTTGCATTTCATATCCACGTTTGGATTGGACCGAGTAATCCAACACACATGAAGGAATCAATGGACGGGACAGACAGCCGGTTCCGCAGCCTGTTCCGCCTGTTCTTGGTAATGCGGTGGACACTAAAGCCAAGCTCAACACACATCATCAGCTGACTCGGGCATGGTTAATTATGGATATGCTTAGTTGTATAGAAACGTGTGCGAAACAGCCGCAATGCACATTTGTACCTGTTGTTTGACTGATGACCAAGCGGGCCTTATACGGCAAGCCCGGTTACCAGACCCCTTAAACATCCAAAGTTACGCTTAAATATCGTTCGGTTTTCTCCGAAAATGCCTTCGGGAGGCTTCAGTGGGGTCCCCGAAGAAATGCTTCAAATGGGCCAAAATCCGTTCGGGATGCTCCGGGGCGCACTAATTTTCCTTTCGGGCGAAACGGAAAAATCTCAAAAATGCTCGGGCCCGAATCGGGGTGAAGAACCCCCCGAGTGGTGTTCTGTTTCTGCGGTCCTCTCAATCCGCAGCTCCCTCAATCCTTGTAGCCGCCACGCAACCCAAACCCCTCTACCCCCCCCCCACGACCTGGGCCCTCCCCTTTCTCCACTTCCATTCCCTCGTCCGCTAGGAAAATCTCACATAGCCGGAAGGCACCGCATACGTAGCCCACATCGCCACCCCCCCTTGGATCCAAATCATCCCCCGGCCCGGTCAGGGATACACGAGCAAGACAGGTGCACGAGAGGGTGCATGAATCCATCCTCCCCACCCCTCTTCCCCTCCCGCAACCCCACTCCCAAACGTCCCCAGTGCCGCCAAACTCAATTTCCCCCATGGGGAGCCGCAAAGAGGGGGCAGTGCTGTGGCCCCCGCACCCCACACCGCCGCCACCGACGCCGCCGGCGGTAGCGCAGCCGCAGCACCGTCAGCCGGCGGCATCTCCGCAAGAGGCGGCGACCCGAGTGCAGCCTTAGGACCACCCGCCGCCGCCGCCAACACTGCCGCCGCCGGGGCTGCAAGCCAAGAGTCACTAACAGCTCCTCCCCAAGCCATCCGCAAGCGCCCCATAATGAGGAATGCCAAGAAGTCCGCTGCGGCCACTGCAACAGAATCCGAAACCGCGTGCCGTACAGCCGCTGCTGCTGCCGCTGCTGCTGCAGGCCCTAGCTCGTCCCCCTCGACCGCCGTGATCCCCGCGGCAGACGCCGCCACAGCTACTGCCGCCCCGGCCGCCGCTGCCGCAGCCGCTGCGATTCTAGGACGATCTGAGCCACCTGTCGGGAGTGCTGCTGAGGCTTTTCAGGATTCTACGACGGTTGGTACGGCAACGGTTGGTACTGGCGTCGACGTGGATGTTGAGGAGGGGGAGGAGGAAGGGGGGGAAGAGGAGGGGGGTGCCAGCGGCAGCGAATACGCGGACACTGGGGAGGAGGAGGTCAGCGGGTCTGGAGGAACCAGCGGGGACCAGGATGATGCGTACGGAACGGACGAGTACGAGTACGAGTACGAGTACGACGAGGCGGGTGCGCGGGGGCGTGTGTGTATGTGTGTGGTGGGGAGGGAGACGGGATTCGACCTGGCCAGGGGGTCCCCCAGGGGGGTTATGTATGTAGGCGGTTATGCACCTTTCCAGTCTAACTGCGTCTTGTGTCGCATCGCCAGATTCGCCCCCCCAGATTGCAAGACGAGGGGAGGTTCCCTGGGGCGCCCTCCCGCCCCCCCCCCCGTTCTCCTCATCCCGTGTTTCCCATCCCTTCACTCACTCCACGCCCCGTTACACAACCATCAACAGAACCAATATCACCGTGCACCGTGCAAGCCCTACAGGCCGTACAGCTCCCAGGCTGGGAGCACCTCACCCGCTCCGACGTTGCCTCTTGATCTTACCCCGGCCAGCCTGCCTTCTCATCTCCCGCCCTCCTTCCTCCCCAACTAGTTTCTCAACATTTTGCACCTCTTGATGCCCTCTTGAACCCCCGTTGCGAGGTAGGGGCCGGTAATGTTGGGTCCCACTTCTTTACGGCTTGGCAATACTATTTCTTCTGCTTTTTTAGTCCTGGCGGCTTAGGTAGGTAGTCTTTCCGACATCTTCTTCACTTCGTCATCCCGAGGTCGCGGTCTTCACGGACGCCTTTCGGTCAGTTCTACGTCTGGTACACTCTTGCCCTGGCAGCAGCTTCACTCATTCGTGGTTCGTCTTTCCCCTCTCCCCGCACCATCCTCCTTCCCCCCACCCCCCGACTGCGCTCCTACGGCAGTTTGGCACTGGGTGGTCCCTTTGCTCTTTGCGTTCATAACTCCCCCCACACACACACACACCCTCAGCGGCTGTTGGACGTATCGGCATCATCAATAATATCGTCATAGTGATCCATTCTCACCGAGTATCGTTCGCCCCTGCCGAGCTTCCTGCCAGGGCTGCTGTCGGGCTCCTCCCTGGACTACACCGACGAGGAGCACCTGGACTTCTA
>NW_003307558.1:9011-12156 GCF_000143455.1 Volvox carteri f. nagariensis
CGGGGGCATCCTGGATCAGCTGCAAAAGGTCATGCGGGGAGAGCCCCTCACCCCCGAGGAGCGGCGGGTGAGGTCTGATGTATGTATGTATGTATGTATGTATGTATGTATGTATGTATGTATGTATGTATGCATGTATGTGTGTGCGCTTGTTGTATATGTGTGTGTGCTTGTTGTATATGTGTTTGTTTGCTTGTTTGTTTGTTTGTTTGTTTCCTTGCTTGTTTGGTTGGTTGGTTGGTTGGTTGGTTGGTTGGTTGGTTGGTTGGTTGTTGTTGTTTGTCAGCGAGCCGGAGCGGATACGAGCTGTGCTGGGATAACGGGGCACTGGATCCAGAAATCTAGACTGTGGATTCTGGATATCCTATTCACACGGTTCCGTATTTGTCGTATGTGTGAGTGTTCAGGGCCCCGAACGCAATGGGGGCCCCCACTGGCAATCCTGCATGTACGGCAAACCCAACACACCGGGGGGCAACTGGGGGTGGAAATGCGGCCTCAGGAGATCCAAGCCAGGGCGGCGGAGGCGGCGGAGCGGGGGGGGGCCGTCGCCGCCGCCGCCGCCGCCGCCGCCGTCGGGGGCGAGGGGGAGAGCTCTGCGGAGTTTCACGTCGGTTCAGGAGGGGGTGCGGGAGCCGGGACCGGGCGGCGGCTGTTGCGGGCGCGGAAGCGGCAGTACTTCCCAACCGCCGCCTGGCCGCTGCAACGTGAGCCCCTTCCGGGTGTGTGGGCGCCGCCTCCGCCCGAGTTCCTGCACTTCATTGCGTCGGGAGAGATGGTGGGTGCAACGGAGTGGGGGGGCCGGAGGGGGGTAATGCTGAGTGCGGTGTCCTGACTCCCCCTGATTCCCCCTTTGTCCGGGTTATGGCGAATGTCGCCCTCGTGTGTTCATCTGCAACAGGCAGCCGCCGGCGATGTCGTACCGCACGCGGCGGCACTGCTGACGGCCGCTGGCACCGACCCCGCCATCGCCGCCGCGGCGGCGGCTGGCCACGTCAGCGCCCTCCCGCCACTGCAGCCGCCACCGCCGCCGCCACCGCCGGGAGCCACGCCGGCGCGTCGTACGGCAACACAACCACCTGCCGTATCATCATCCTCCCAGCCGGGCGGCACGGCGGCGGCGGCGGCGGCGTCCGACGGCGGCGCCGATCCGTACGGCTATCCCATTGCCGCCTACAATGCCAACGAGATCCTGCAGCGCGCGGCTTTGGAGACGGCGCGGCTTACCGGGCAGCCGCCTCCGCCGCCGCCTACGAAGTACACCTTCATGAACAACCGGACCGGCCCACGGGTCGGTCCGGGCCTTATGTCTCAGCGGCTGCTGGCTACCCCTCCCTGGATATTCAATGCCAAGGAGCAGCACAAGGTCCGGACCGTCGGGGTCAGAACGGAATCTGGATCTCGGAATCGGTATCTTGGATCCTGGATGTATCCTGATTTTCCTGAGCGCATTGGGTTGCGAAGAAGATTGGGGACTTCACTCTTTCGGTTATCTTCCCCCCACCTAACCCAACCCCGCCTGTTTCTTGGGGCCCCCAACGACCCATCTGGCCCCCTGGCCTCATCGATCCGATATGTGGCCACATGGACATCACCGCTTCGAGGTCCTGGCTTTCTGCTTCTTCACCTCTCCCTCCTTTCCCCTCCCTCCTCGTCTCCCGCCGCGTCTGTGGTTCGTCTGTGTTTCCCCCCTCCCTCCTCTCCTCTCCCCCCACCCCCTTCCCACATTCCCCGTCCCCCCCACTCACAATCCACAACGGAACCAACCTACCCCAGGTGGCTAGGTATCGTACCGAGGAAATGGCTCTGGATTTGGAGCGGCTCCAAAAAATGGATCCAGAACTCAAAATGAGGATGGAGATGCCGGTAAGGTTCCCCCTCGCGGGCTCCCTCCCCCCACGCGCTCCTCGCCAGCCCTAAAACCCCCTCCCCCCCCTCGATCCCCGGGGTCTCTCCCCAGGAGTCCCTGAGTACGGCAAACCAGCTGGCTGCTGGTCACATGACCCGACGGGACGTACCGCTTTCGGATTCGGACTCGGATTGCGATATGGAGGGCAGGTGGGTCGGTGGGTCGGTGGCAGTGCGCGGGCTTTGTGTGTGTGTGGGGGGGTGTTCTTAAGGATGTCGTACCTGGAAAGCCGGGCGGCCCTGGAGCGGTGGGAACGCTGCCTTCAGCCGCCGCCGCCGCCGCCAGCCTGGCGGCATTGTAGTGGCGGCGGCGGCGGTGGCTCTGCTCACACACAGCTGCGGTGGTACGGCAAAATGGCCGGTAGACCCGTTAGAACATGACCAGAATATTGTTTTAAAGTTCCTCTATAACTTACTACTTTAACCCTTTAATTAAAATCCAACTGAACAATCTAACCGCTAACTCCCAACCGTCTCCAACCAGGCCGCTACCCCCGGGTGTCCCGCATACCCCCATGGAGTGGCGGGCAGAGGGTCCCGGGCACGTGCCGGCGTACAGGTACGACACATGGGACATGTACGGCACACTTGGCCTCAACGCATGCATATGCATATGCATACGCATACTCATACTCCTCCAGTTGTTCATAATGCGGTATCATCTGAGTATCAGGAAGGGCAGGAGAGGTGGGGGCTTGTCCTTGTCGAGTTGTTAGTGGCCAGCGGAATTTGGTCGAGCAACGGACGATGTACGAGCAGTACGGGAGGAAGAGGAGCGTCCCAAGTTGTAAACCGTTTCCCTCCAACACGCCACAGAATGCGTACTACAAAGCCCCTAGTATGGCAACTACGATGCTAGCGGCACATCCTAGTGAGCACCGCAGATTTATTACGTTTCCCCCCCGTGTCATTTGTCAGGTTTCGTTGCCGTACACCCCGGTCCCTTCCTCCCCCCTCAGGCGGGCACTGCCCCCGGAACCCCCCCTGGGCCCGCCCACTCTGACCTGGGATGAAGCAGTACGGCAGGCCGCCGCTAGCCTGGGACGAGCAGTACCTGACGTCCTCCCGGACCCGCCGCCGCTGCAGCAGCCGCCGCCGCCGCTGCCAGACCTTAGCCCCGCTGCCGCCGCCGCAGTAGCTGCCGCCGCCGCCGCCGCGGAGCGTGATCCGCAACCGGTCCCTCACTTCAGCGATGCCCAGCTGCAGCACGAGCTGGAGTACGACAGCCGTACGGCAG
>NW_003307558.1:12206-12694 GCF_000143455.1 Volvox carteri f. nagariensis
GAGATCCAGGGGGGCCCGGCCCGGTACTCTGTTTCGAATCGGCTGGTTGGGTCAGGTTCGGGTTGAAGCCTGGCGGGGAGGAAAGTGAGCAGTACGACATACCGGCGCAAACCCGCGAGCAGTCGGTGCCCGCACAGCGGTGCTCGTGAGTTCATCATCTTCTGGTAGTAGCGGTACGTCGCTCATGGAAAAGTTACCTGGCCCCTCCCTGCCCGCCCGCCCGCCACTCCATGTGAGTGGGCTAACTCCCCCAACGTCCCAACGTCCCAACCCGCCACCGCCCTCTCCCCCCCCCCGGCCCCGGGGGCCAGGTGGATCTGGCAGAGTGGGCCTTCCGGCTGCAGCAGCGCAGCCGCCCGGGGGCTGTACTGCAGCTGTAGCTCGTTTCTGACTGGAGCTGGTGGGGTGGCAGCAGCACCGCAACAAGAGGCAGCCGCTCCACTCCCCTACATACTCTGTGTACGAATATATGTGTGTGTATGCCGCTG
>NW_003307558.1:13123-44983 GCF_000143455.1 Volvox carteri f. nagariensis
CGATTGGGTTGGGGCTGGGGTTGGGGGTATAGGGGGGGGGGCTGGGGCTGGGGGGAGGGGTGTGTGGGGCCAGGGGGTTGGTGGCGTCCGAGGTTAGGTCTTAATGATTGGGGTGTGAGGGGGTGCGAGGGGAGGGGGGCCCGTTGCGGTTGCGGCCTAGAGGTTGTGTGGAGCTCGTCCTCAAGCGACGGGGTCGAGGAAGAAGAGGATGCGGGAGGTGGGGGCGGAATAGCTTTGGGGGAAATAAGGATGAGGGAAGAGGGGGAGATGGACGAGCCGGAATGGCAATGAAACGGTACGGCACTGGTGTTTGGAGGGACCTAAGGGGGTTTCCGTCGGCGCTTTGTTGTGCAGTTTATGAGTGCTGTGCGTCTTCCGTGCGCCGTCTTCCTGATGCGTGCGTTACAGTGTTTTCATGTGTCCTGTTTTTACAAGTTTGGTATCTGTACGTGCGTACGTATGATGAGTGCGATGGTCTATGTACGTGTGTGTCGGAAAGTCTGTATGTGTGCCTGTTGGGTATGCGTGCGCGGATTAAATGTGCACGTGTTCATAGTTTTGCAGGAGTATGTACATGTATGTATGTATGCCTCTTAACGTCTGCGCACCAACACGCGTGTAGTAAAATATGATGTACTACATCCGATGATGATGGTGATGATGATATTTCTGATGCCGCGAAAGGTGTTCCCGGTTCACCTTGGAATTCTGCCACAAGGTGTACGACAACCCATTGTGGGGGGGGCCCCGTGGGGTTATTGCCCCTAGACTGCTCCTATGCCGTACAGCTCGTCCCGGCAACCTTTTTTTCCAGGTGTTCTCATTAGCACGCTATGTACGGTTGTACATTTTCACTGCCGTACTGCGGTTTGGTACTAAACCATGTCCGTATGCAGATGGTCGCGCGAATGCGTGTGCCGGGGGCCGAGTGGCTCTGCCCTTCCGACCCGCCCTCTGGCGCCCACCCCGCGCTCATCCGGCAGCCGCCCGTGTACGTTATTAGATTGACAGGGCCGAGTGGTGGCGGCATGGGAGGTGTTGGATGAAGGCCTTGAGCCCCCTCCCCGTCCGGGTGAGGCCCTCGCCGCTCAAGCCGTACACAAGGGGGGGGGCCCCGGTACATACCGACATACATACCCACTTACATACCCACTTACATACCCACTTACATACCCACTTACATACACACTTACATACCCACTTACATACACACTTACATACACACTTACATACCGACATACATACCCACTTACATACCCACTTACATACACACTTACATACACACTTACATACACACTTACATACCGACATACATACACACTTACATACCCACTTACATACACACTTACATACACACTTACATACACACTTACATACCGACATACATACACACTTACATACCGACATACCACGGAGGAGGGGAGGGGGGTCCAGAGCTTCGGGGTGATGGAGCCTTGTTGGAGCCGGCCCGGGACCATATTGTAGGTATACAGCTGCACGTGTGTATGTGTGTATGTATGTAGTATTATGCGGCGCAACTGCGGCAGCTATCGCAGCCACATGCAGCATGCAGGTTCGGTTGGGTCGAAACGAAGTAGTGTTAGCCTTCTTAGGCTGTGCGGCCCGTACGGCAATATCCCAGTCGCATTGCGGTTCACTTGGGGGTTGGGGCACATCTTTTAAACTGCCTACTACAACTAGTACAACTACCCGCCGCAAGGTGCCTCCGGAGCTTCCGCATTTCATGTATTCCGGTTCCGCCACTTTCGCGTGCGTGTGTGTATGTATGTACCTCCCTTCGCGGCTTGAGGGGTAGGGTCGTTCGTGCTGAGCACGTGCTAGGCATGTCGTGTAGATAAAGAACTTTAATCAATAGATCGTTGAACATTAGTTGCTACTAGAAATAGAACTCTGAGGTATACAGAGTTGTAGAGCGTTGCATTTTTTGTCATGCGGGGGCCCGTAGCTGCCATGCCACGGACTGTAGTGGCGTTGTCGTACACTGCACGGCACGGCGGAGACCGGCATTACCCGACCACCTAATGACGGGCCGCTGCGAATCTACTGCGGGAAACACGTGTGCTCCTCTCTTTTCGTTTGAGAGGGAGGGCATGGCAGACGGCTAAACAATTTGCCTTTTGTGGCTGACACACATACACACAGAGATACACAGTTGGCTCGCCAAACCCCTTCGGAAACGACGGGATGGTCTGGGTAGTTTCTTGCCGTACTCCTGCTGTGTGTGTGTGTGTGTGTCGGAAGCTTCTGGACCCGACCTCATGCCATACGAAATGAACAAGTCCGAAGTGTACGACACACACACAGCAGGAGAAATATTATAATATTATGAGTCCTACCGCTGTAATTTGTTTTCGCATGATTCGGGTAATGCATGCGCCCGCAGCTGATGTCCCTATTTCCCTGACAGCCGCGGCATCATTGCAGAGGTGAGGTGGCAGGAGAACCGCCCGCTAGTTAATTTTAGTAGTGTAGCTGCCGAGTTGTTGTTGCGGCCATAGTTAGCCATGTGTACCCCAGGGCTCCCCGACATGGCCTTTGTCAGCTGCCCAAATCCAACAACATTTCACGCTGCACAGTAACGGTCAGCATCGCAACAACTCAGGGTGCTAGCACAGATACGCAGTGCTTCGCTGTTACGCCTTGGGTGTTAGCTGTTTGAAGCGCAGAGCTGCGACGGTAATGGAATAAGATAAATGATAAAGACTTCATCCCCTTTAGTTCCCCTTTAGATAAAGGTTGCCTCAACACCGGTGCGGGAAGCTGTCAAGGCCTGCTGTGCTGTGCACGTGCGCAGCTCCCGCAACTACTTGCTGCCCCGAGCTTCTTGCCACAGTCTGTGAGAGAAGTTGATTTGTCTGGAATTTCCTCTGCCCATGTAGCATATGATGTATCCTAACTGTTATGCTCTCTCTTTCCAAGAGTGACACCCTTGTTGTGCCCTAGCGTTCTGCTTGTCGCTCAGTGACGTATCTTGTACTAGCCATTGATTTAATGTAATAGTTGCATAACTAAGTTGCGTTCAGCGCGCCAGTATGCAAACAATTCGGGGTGCCCTGCAAGGGCGCCCCACGTCTTCTCATTACCAAGTAATAGGTGGCCATCAAGTACACGGCAGCGCTCCTGGTGAGGCAGCACTTAGCGGCACAGCGCTGCATGCGGTGTAATGTCGCGGGATGCGTGTAATGCCGTGCAAGCAAAGTAACTCAGGAACTTCACAATCGAGCAATAGTTATTTGGATGATGACGCAGCACATAAAAGTCCTTGCGAATGGGCACTGTCGCTAACACGGTTCAAGCGCATCAACTACGGACCACCCAATAGGCAATCGCTCCCTTCGGGCCGCCACTCATTCCCCCAGCTCCCCAAAAGCCAAAATGAGTGGTTCCTGCCACTGACTCACCTACTCAGCAATTGATCCCCCCCCCTGTTTCCACTGCCTACCCCCTTGCTCCTTGCCTCCTAGCCACTTATCCGCAACCCCCATCCGCACCTCCCCCCGCTACCACGCTTCCGGCCGCAGCTTCGAAACCATCTCGCAAACTCGGTCACAGACTTCTTGGCTGGGCCATGTCGGCGCTTGGAATTCGGAAGCGTGTCCTGCAGGTCGCTGAGGCCGTAGTGACGGCGCCATCCACTTCATCCCCGAATGCATCAGCAGAAGCGGAACCAGGTGCAAGAGCAGGCACGGAAACCCCGGGTCGACTCCGGGTGAGTTGGGGGCACTACCCCTCTTTTCAACCCCGTGGGGGTTTCCACGGGACGCTCTACTCCTCCTCCCCCCTTGCTTCCTCAGGAAGCCGCCCCAGGAAAGAGACTCCCTGCACATACAGCACGTACATCTCCCCCCCGGCATAGTACACCCTTCCCGACTCGCGCATCCCGCCGTACCGTCAAGTCCTCCTCCTTTACCCCATCACCCCGATCCCACCCTTCCCCTCAATCGCCGTCAATGGCTTCCCCCTTTCCGTCCCTCCCCGTCAGCGGCTTGTTCCTCCCTCTTTCCCACCCCTCCCCTCTCGCGTCCCTCTTCCCTCCTTCCCCCGGGTTAGGGCACTTTGCGGCGGTTAGTCGCCCGCAGCTGATTCCTCCGATTGCCTCTTACCCCCTGTGTTTCCCCGCCCTTCCTCCCCTCCCCCCTCCCTGCTCATGTGGTCCCCCAAACTCCCCCTTCCCCTCCCCTCCCCCTTCCGCAGGTGGCCATCGTGGGTGATGTCCACGGCTCCTGGCGGGGCGACCGCGAGGCTGCTGCTCTGCGGCTGCTGGCGCCCCACCTGACACTGCTGGTCGGGGACTTCGGCAACGAGGATGTGGAGCTGGTGGGGCGCGTGGCGGCGCTGCCGCTGCGCAAAGCGGTCATACTCGGGAACCACGACGCCTGGGTGGGTGGGTGGGAGGGGAGGGGAGGGGAGGGGAGAGGGAGAGGGAGAGGGAGAGGGGTTGGAGGTACGGCAAAACTGCATGACATCACATCCGGGCACGGGTGGGGGTGTGAGAAATCCGATTATTGAATATGTTCGAGATGAGGAAGGCAAGGGATAGGGGGAGCTAAGACTTACGAAAGGCCTCTTAACGTGCAGTGGATTGGCATTAGGTGTGCGTTGGGGCTCAGGTCCCTGCCTCCCCGGGGGCCCGGTGAGGGGGCCAATACGGCTGTTTCGAGGAGTTGTCTTTGGAGGAGTCCCCTTTCCCTTTCTCAGTGGGTTGCCATATTTCCTACCCCGTTGAAATTAAAACTTACCTACCCTACCTACCCTACCTGTGCTAATACGCCTGATTTACGCCGTTTTAGTTTACGATGACGGGACGAGCAGCCAGCCAGGCGCGGCGAGGTGCCGTACAGCAGACACTGAGTGCCGCGGACATGCTGGCGGCGAGGGCACGTGGCGGCGGCGCCGCAGCGGCGGCAACAGCAGCGACGCCAGGGGGCCAGCAGAACTGCGTACGGCAGCAGCTGGCGCTACTGGGTGACAACCACGTAGGGTACGGCACCATGCCGCTGGACGAGCAGGGCTACACGGTGGTGGGTGCGAGGCCCTTCTCTAAGGTGGGTGGGCTCGGGGGGCTAACGCTGCGGTGGTGGGAGTGGGGGGTGCTCCAGGGAAGCCAGTGACCCATGGGACAGCTAGAGCAGCACGACAACGGAGAACAGAACACTCGGGAGTATTATCCCCCCCCCCCCGGGGGGAGGGGTAGCCATTCGGGGTTTTGGGTTTCGTGTTGTTGCACAAACTTCATGCGACTGGAGGTTTGTGGAGATTGGGACCAACCGAATCCAAAACGTTTTGCCGTCCGGGCCGCTGGCTTGCTGGATTACAAAACTCGGTGGTTACCCGTCCAGGGGGGAAAGCTGTACGACCTACCTTTGGGGGGGAAGCGAGTTGGGGTTGAGGGGAAAGGGGAGGGGTTGGGGGGGGAAGAGGCGTCGGTGGTCGGGAGAGAAGGGCGTCGCGAAGGGGAGCATGGGGATGGGGCTGCTCAGAGCGAAGTCAGTCAGGTGACATGCAGACAGACAGAGTGACTGACGTACTTAACAACTAACCGTATGTGGGGTTTTCTCGGTGTGTGTGGCGGTGGGGGTGGGTTATTGGAGGGGCGCAGGGCGGCAAGAACTTCTCGAGCATTCGGGACTTCATGGACGACCTGTACGGCGTAAAGAGCATGGAAGAGAGTGCAGAACGTATCGTACAGGTACGGCACCGTATGGCTAGTGGGAAAGGAATAGGTGGTGGCGGCTGGGAGCGTAGAGGGCGCAGCGCGCTTGCACACGCATGCAAATATGATGTGTGGAACAGGGGGCCATATCTTCACCCGTGGCCGCTACCTGGCGAAACCCTGCCTTCCCCGGTATCTCGGGGCACCCTCATCCAGTCACCCTAGCCAGCTTCTCAGAGGATCGCTCAGGTTCCCCACCCACTACCAGCATCCAACGGAATCTGCCGGATCGACAACGGCCCAACTCCATTCCTGGTCGGCTCGCAGGTTGGCTTCATCCCAGGTCACCACCGTCCATCAACTAGGGGCACTTTACCTTCCACCATAAGGAAGGATTTTCGACTCTGACGGGTCTCGATCCCGGAATCTCCCGCGGGCAATGGTCCGTGCCTTACCAGTAGTGCCTAACCTATATATAATAAATATGTATGTATGTATGTATGAATGAATGACGCGCGATGACAATCGACATCGACCAATTGGCGAGGGGGCGGCCCAACCAGGTTTCTCCTCCGTACAGTTGGTCTGCCTGCATGTCTGTCTGTCTGTGTCTATGACGGAGAAGCGAGATAGCGAATCAATGGAGGCGGCCGACAATTAAAAGCGCGGCCGTTGGGACGGGGGGGCTGCCAGAATATAAAACACAACCCTGCCAAGCTCGACCCGAGCCCCCCACTCCGCCTATCTCTGGTATCAGCATCATCGTCTGTGGTTCGTCTTCCCCCGCCCCGCCCACGTCCGCAGGTAGCCCAGTCGGCTCCAGCCCATCACACCCTCATTGTGGTGGGCCACAACGGACCCGCGGGTCTGGGCAGCCGCCACTTCGACATTTGCGGAGTGGACTGGGAGAGCGGCGCGGGTGACCACGGGGACCCGGACCTGCAGGTGGGGCCGGGGGGGGGAGGGGGAGGGGGAGGGGGAGGGGGAGGGGGAGGGGGTGAAGAACCCTGCGGCGGCTTGCAGGCTGGTTGAGCGGCCAGGATGGAGAGGGGGGGGAGGGGGAGATAGAGTTCTATGGGTGTGAGTGTCGACATGCCGTGGGCGAGTCGTATGTTCCGAGTGGGAACGTACCTTTGTTACTGTGTATGTGCGAATGCGTGTGTTTGAGTATGTGAGTGAGTGGTGAGGGGAAATCCAGTGGGGGCACATCCGGCCCGCACCTGACGGAGGTCACTAAGTCCCGCAGCCCGCAGTTCCCCTCCTGTCCTACCAATCCAATACCCGAGTGAACCTGACGATAACTCCAACTACCAACTTAAAACTACCAATTCCCAACTGCCCCCAGGCTGCCCTTGCCACCCTCCACCGAGCCGGTCGCCGGGTGGCTCTGGTCACATTCGGCCACATGCACCACACACTGCATGCCGCCAATAGCAAGGGCCGCGCCTCCCGGCTGCGGCGCATGGTGGCACTGGATCCAGCGACCGGTACCGTCTTCCTCAATGCGGCGACTGTCCCACGGGTCACTCCGGCGCCCACAACCCCAGTTACCGTTGCTGCTGCGGGCAGATCCGCACCGCCAGCAGTGCCACCTCCTTCACGTTGCGCCCCACCGCCCACCTCACCCAAGAGATACGGGTCCGGCAGGAGGGCGAGGAGAGCGGCCAAGGCAGCGGTGGCGGCGGCCGCGGTCGCGGCGGCGGCGGCGGCAGCTCCGTCCGCGCACAGCGACGGTTTTGAGCCGGCTACGCTGCATCACTTCATGGTGGCGGAGCTGGAGGGCGGGGAGGTGGTTGCGGCGCGGGATGTGTGGGTGCAGGTGACGCCGGTGACGGAAGATACGGCCGCGGCGGTCCTGGAGGCTGCTTCTGCAGCTGTGGAAGAGAGGACTGGCGGTGAAGTGGAGAGTGGGGATGAAGCGGGGGCGGAGCGGACGAGTGACGGCAGCGCCGCCGCAGTGGAAGCGGGGCCCCGCCAGATCGACGACTTCGTAGTTCAAGTAGTTCGTGATCGTGTAGTCTTGTGTACGGTGGCGGGCGCAAATGGCGGCATTGTGAAGTTTGTTTGGAATGCCCAGGACGAAATGTACGAGCCGCACGTGTTTAATAGGGAGGAGGCGGCGCCGCGCAGGGCGGACGATTGCGGTGGTGGTGAGGAGGTGCTGGTGGCAGCTGCACCGGGTGACGGCCCAGAGCTGAGCGCAGCGGCGCCGGTGGCGGCGGGCGAGCCGATGGCGGCTGCAGTGACTTCAGGCTTGGCTCGGTGACGGAGTCTTGACTCTGTGCGGGGGTAGCGTGAGCACCAGGAGCGTTTTAACCCATTTTGCACGCGCGCGTGTGTGTGTGTGTGTGTGTGTGTGTGTGTGTGTGTGTGTGTGTGTCTCCGGAGCCCGCGTCACGTCACTTTATGACAAGTGGCGGTCATTCTGCTGTGCCTGGGTACGCCGTGTAATGGCGCCTGAGGGTCCACCACCCCTGTCTGGCACTGATAGGCGGTTTCTGGTCCAGGAGCAGCACTGCTGGTCCACCACCCCGCGCACATGACAACCGCTGACAAGCGGCCTTCCTCTCGATTAGCCGGGACTGGAGCTCAGGCAGGTACGTGCAATGAAGGGCTGTGGCTATGATGGATCTCGGTAGTTCAACTGAGCCGGGATAGCGCCAGAACCAATCGTACTTGGCAGGTCCGCTATTTGCGTTGGGCCAGGAAACCGGCAGACACGCCGTGTGCTTGCTGACCAAGATGACTCACAGGCAACCTCTGGCAACCACACCACATCACAGTGTACCGTACGAACCTCCGAAAGTAACCCCCCCGGGTGGGATCCCCGGGAAGGTCTGCCGTGACCTGCACATCATACAGGTCATATACTTCTTCGGAACGTACGACAAGAGGTTACAGTCACTAAGTCCAAGTCACTTAACACAAATCTCAAGAGCTGGTTGTTGCTCCCCCATACCAGGAGGCAACATTAGTATATTGCGCAACAAACACACCCCTCGTGAAGGGAAGGAGAGTGGCACCTTACAGAAGCCGGGGTGCACCCAGGGGAGAGCAACCTGGCCATCCACCGGGTCGCCACCAGCCAGAACGATTTAGAGATCTATCCATTGAGATGCCGGTGAGATCGGCGAACCCGAAAGGCTGGACAGCTGCATGTGTGCCTGTTACATACTGATCTAACCGTATACCCCAACGGGAGCAACCAACGAAGCATTCCATCATTGGAGGGGCGTTATATCGGTCAGAGTTCTAACCGTTTTCCCTTATCATCGCAAGGCGCCGTTATCTGTTCGAATCCTTTAGCAGCCAAACAGCTTAAATGCCAAGTAACCTAAGTTCCACCGAGCGCATGCTCTACAGCTGCGAGATCAACCAATGCACTCACACCGGTGCCAATCGCCACCACGCTATCATTGCAAATCCTGCCGCCGCCCGGTTTCGTTATCCAACCACCATCTGGTATACAGCCTGGTCCAGCCCCTACGCACGAGTTTTACTCCGCCACTGCTCTGCGACAGTGTAAAGATCTTCTTGGTGAGCTCCTACTCCGGCCGCCCAGCGGTGCACTGGAGGAACCCAGTGTTTCCTGCATTCGGCACCCGACCAATTTCACCCGGGGGGAACAGCGTTGGATTGCGATCCTACATCGTCCCATCCTGATATCGTCTCTAGATTTTGAAATGCAATTTGCCGATTACCTAGCCCGGTGCCCTTCAAATTTGAGCTACGCCGGTGTGGGGTTTATGTGTGTGTGTGTGTCAAGGGGTTTCCACACGCGTTGTTTCCCTATGGCATAAAAGGGGGTGTATTGCTCATGCACTTTTATGGCAGGAGATAACCGATGCGCTGACCAACCCGGAATGGGAGGGTTAGGGAGCCTCGATGCTATAACTGTTTTATTTCCTGGAGTGCAATATTTGGGGCGGAATACCGCAAGAAGTCGTGGGGGTAAAGGAGCGTGTTGACTAGTTGTTGAGCAGACCTCTTCCCGAACGAGCGGTGACAACGGCACTAAGGGAGCGTTTGATGAGTGGCTGGGACCATGCGCGTCTGACTGTCTTGCCAGAGGAGTACCCATCGGATGGGATACAACCGGGAGTACAGATGGTGAAGTATAAACACTGGATGAGGCTGCCCTTTTCGGGAGCTGCAGCTGTCATGTGGCTACGATTTTCACTCTTGTTCAATTTATCGTCAGCTAACGCAGTTTTGTTTAAATAGTCTGGCTAGGGGGCCACACCCTCACTCGTCGTACACACAAGTCCTAGCTCCGCTAGCTCCGAAGTTACGACATGGTCTCACACGCGTTTCAAACGCTCGTTAACTGACTTCATAACATTACAACCCGAGTCAAGGCAAAACCTTCCCCGCACAGGATACCGGCCTAAATGTGGCGCACGACACCTGCGACTGCCGGTCTAAGGAACCGGGATACAACCAAACTCATCAAGTATACCCGAGTAAACCAAAAAGATATTACCAAACACGCTGAACGCAACGCATGCAACGCGGACAGATCTCACGATGCGCCCGAACCGAAAAGGGTACGCAAACAAGAATCCAGAACACAGAACACAGAAACCCAAACTCTGTTGATTACACAATAACCCAAGTACTGAAGCTCGAAGGTACAGAGTACACGAAACACACGTCATCCGAAATGAAACAGGAGTCAAGACACTACGCACTCACAAAACGAACTCAGATAACCCAAACTCGAAATACACGTGGCATGCCACACATCCTACACGCAGCGCTAGGTTAACAGGAAATGCACGATCCGCGGGGCGTGCTCCGGAAACTTCGCTCAGAACCAGGCCTAGCGGTCTGACAGCTTAAAAGAGGTCCACGATGGGTTCGCCAGGGCAGCACGAAGCGCTGGTAGGCTGCGGACGGCATCATACGGTTCCCAGGACGTGTCACGACCACTGGTCGCAGACCACTGCACTAGGAACATGACGGACGGGCGACCACGCTTGTTGTAACCTAGGCGAACGGCAGTAACGGTAATGCCGGTGCTGTCATATGGGGACTCCAGCGTGATGGGGACGGCGGGTGGGGCCAGTGGGCGGTTGGGGAAGAGCGCGGGATCGTTGTCCGCCCAAGGAAGCAGGCGTGAGACGTGGAAGACGGGATGGATACGACCGACGGTAGGAGGGAGTTGAATGCGATAGGCAACCGGGGAAATGACGGCGCTAATGGTGAAGAGACCGATATAGCGAGGGTGGAGTTTGGCGGATGGGTAGCCGGGTAAGGTGAGGTTAGCGATGGTCTCCAACTTGGAAGGTGAGGTTTCGGCGGTGTTGGTTTGCGGCGGCAGTGTAAACGGACTTTGGCGGCTTCCAGTTCTGTGGGGATGGTGGTATGGATCTCGCGAATGTGGGTATGGAGATCAGCGGCAACAGTGTGAGCGGGTGTGGATAGAGGGGTGTTAACAGTGTTGCCAACTTGCCATAGTAGTGCTCAGTTTCGTTACACGAAGGCTGACACTGTAGTCCCAAGTGTCAACTGATCCGAAGGTACCCAACTGCCTATGTTCAGGTCGCTCACATATGTACGAACGTTACCACCCTAACCGCCACAAACTCAAGCAGCGCACTTCCCTTGCCATCAGTTCTGCACTGTCCGAAAACGGTTCCGGTATTGCTCCCCGAGCAATCCTGCGGTCTATGCACAACAAAAGCTGGCCTAGGCAACCAGCGAAGTTGCTGCCAAGTCACTCGTCGCTCTCTCTGGGGTCACATCAAATGGCGGTGTAAAACCAAGAAACGCTCGCGCTCATGCCCAATATCGTCATGTCACTAAAAAAAATGCAGTCAAATGCTTTGCACGCCCAGCCACTCCACGACGACCGGCCGAAAGGGCACGAAGGACCTGTGCCTAGACGGCCTTGCGCCTTATCTCTACAGTTGCAATCTGCATCCGTCAAGTAATTCAGAGTTCGTCCTTCGCCTCAGCATCAGTTGCGGCCTCTGTGGCCGCTGGTTCCTCGGCTGCATCGTCATCCTCCAGCTGCACGTCCAGAGACTCCACTCCTAGGTTGCCCTTGAGGACACTGTACACGCGCTGCGAGAACGACTTCGCGTCATCTGGAATAAACCCGGACTCCAGCAGCGCTGTCTCGTACAGAATGCGCGCAGTGGCAACGGTGGTCTCGTCCACTGTGTCCTCCGAGGCAGCGGCAAGCTTGTCCTTGAGTGCCACAATCAATGGGTGCCTGGAGGGGCATACAAACAGTTTTTGAAGGGGATACAACTTCGTTCAACTGTTGTTCAACAAGTATGAAAACGAGTCGGAATTGAGTGATCAGCATACGGCTTAGTTACGGTAGTACCGGTAGCACGGACCACCTCTTGTCCCCAGGTGTCGTGGTGGGCCAGCGCGTCAGGTACGTGTTCAGGAATTTCCCAACCTACGCCTAGGAGTGGCGCTGACGCATGTTTGTACTAAACACTTCGTACTGCTGTATGCGTATACATGCAACGTACCGTGGATTGATCTCCAGAACGCGCTGGCCAGGCGTGAACGAGCCGGCTGAGCGTGAGAAGGCCTGTGCGCGCATAATGCGCTCCATGTTGGCGGATTGGCCGTACTTGCCGGAAACCACCACGCACGGGGTCGTTGCCAGGCGGTTGGAGACCTGCGGTTGTAGTAAAACGACGGTTTTAGTAACGCGACGGAACATGTCATGCCTTGAACTAATTGCTGGTGCCGATGAATCCAGGTACATTCATTCCCTACCTTGACGGTCTGCAGGCGGGAGTCCTCAATAACCTTCTTCCACCACTTTGTCAGGTCCTTGAACTCCTCCTTCAACTCCTGTGCGGATGAGCAGGAAAACGATTAACATGTAGAGCGTCCGGTAATGCATGAACCAGCGCTTCAAGGTGCTCCTACACATTCTGCGCAACCTGCCATCCGAATCCCACGGCATGGCTACCTGAACCATGTGCAGCTTGCGCCTTACAGTGCTCAAGCACACCTACGCTTGGAGACCCTAAGCATGCTGCCCTTGGTTTGAGGCAGCACCGTCAAGTGGACCTACCACCATTGAATTGGTCCGCTCCCTAATATTTACGGGCAAGAGACGACATTTTGAGCGCTCACGCCCGTCCCAAACCCTAAAAACACACCTTGTCCTTCTTCTTCTCCACCTCGTCTTTGTCCGACAGCTTCAGGTCGTCCTTCGACGCGTTGACGAACTTCTTATCGTCGTAGTCCAGCAGGTGACCCATCACGTACTCGTCCAGCACGTCCGTGAAGTAAATCACTTCGTAGCCCTTGCGGAGCAGCCGCTCAAGGTGCGGGCTGCTGGCCACCTCCTCTTTGCTGGCGCCTGCATGCAAACGTCATCATGTCGTTCTTAAGCAAGGCAATCAGCAGCGCGACAATAACACGTTAATCGTCTCAGGCACATGACGTCACACATGTGATGCCAGCGATTGGAAAGCAAACATACCAAACGATACCCCTACCAAGAGCCGCTAATAAGCTGAAACAAAATGTGGACATAAACGAGACGGACGGCTCACCTGCCAGGTAATAGATGCTCTTCTGGCCCTCCTTCATGCGGCTGACGTACTCGTCCAGGGTGGTCAGCTTGTCACCGCTCTTGGAGGTGTACACGCGCAGCAGCTTAGCCAGACGGTTGCGATGGGTCGTGTCCTCGATAATACCCAGCTTGATGGAGCGGCCAAACTGCTCCCAGAACTTGCCGTACTGGCCACAATCCTTCTCTGACGGCTTGCCCTCGGTTTCACCCTTCTCTGCAGTCCAAACGAATTGCAGCCCCATGAGTAGAAGGTAAACACCCTTTCATTCCTAAAATGGCGGATTCTTAGCCATATCCTACCACCACACAGCATATCATGCCGCCCCTCGTGCCCTGACGATGCATACCAGCTTCATCGACATTGGTCACAGGTGCTCAAAAAATCTGAAGTGACCGTAAGTGAGAAGCAATAGAGACTCACCGTCCATGTCCTTGCACTTGACTTCGGTCTCGGCCATCTTCTTGATGAGGTCAAGGACCTTGCGGACCACCTACAGATGTCGGATACATAGTCATTTGCGAAGGGCCTTGACTCAATACAGCTTGTATACATTATAAACCTTGTCTATTTTTAGCTAATCATACCGTAGTGCCAGTGTCAAGAGTTGATAACATACCTAAATATACACTTGCAAACTTCGCAAGTTCCTTGCAAGCTAACCGACAAGAGGTGTTCACGAATTGCAGGTGGCGGCCCCTAGGGTGTACCACCCATCTGCCAGGCCCTACCTTCTTCTTAATGGTCTTAAGTGCCGCCTCTTGCTGCAGCATCTCGCGGGACACGTTCAGTGGCAGCGTGTCGCTGTCCACAATACCTTTCACGAAGGAGAGGTACCTGCAAGTGGAGATTGAAGGCGCAAAGCGTCACACGTTGACTAATTCTTGGGTGGGGGCACAGGTGGATGACGCACGCGGGACAACGTACCCTACTGATCACTGAAACCTGCTCACAATTCGACACAAACACCGGAACAGTAATTGCATCGCGATACGTGCTAGCGCACCTGGGGATAAGCTCCTTCATGTCATCGCTGATAAACACACGGCGCACGTACAGCTTGAGGCCGTTCTGGGCCTTCTCGTAGTACTTGTCATAGAAATCATACGGAGAGAACGACGGGATGTATAGAATCGAGCGGAACTCCACGTCGCCCTCGGCACGGAAATGCGTATACGCCAGAGCATCAGAGTAGTCCTGAAGCGCGTCCAAGGAAAACGGAGGGCCAGGTCAATGGAATGGTTGAGGGCCATAGCGCAGTCCGCATGCAGATCAAGCACATACCCTTTCCCCTACCTTGGAGACGGCCTTGTAGAACTTCTGGTACTCCTCCTCAGTGACCTCCGATGGCTTGCGCAGCCAAATGGCCTTATTGTCATTCAGAAGCTCCCATTCCATGCGCTTCTCCCTAAAAGAAAGAACGCGATTGAAAGGGGTGAGGAAAACCATGTCCAAACCCGTGCTTGCCGTACTTCTGGGTCTCGCATTGTGCCGTGAAATGCAACCTGTCTTCAGTACGATTGCAGAACCAATCACATAATGCGTCTCTCTTCCGCCTTACGTGGTATTACAGGGCTTGTGCCCTTTCACTCTGTAGGATCACCCACCCATGAAATCTTTCGTAACCGGAAAGGTGGCATTGTTTGCTGTACTGTTTAGCACAATGAAGTCCATGTTGGAATTGTGCACGGGTGCACTTGCACCAGTCTATCCGTCCTCGCGCCCCGCAAGAAGAAATTCCTCTTTTGGACTTCACCGCTAAAGAGAGCCACGTTCGGCTCATGCTGCCGGGCATGGAAGCCCAGAATAGCACCCCACAGCGAGTTGGCACTGTGATTCACTAACTAAAGTAAAAACACACCAACCCATTTCCCTCCGCTTACTTGCGAGTTGCCTTTAGCTTCTCAGCCTCCTCCTTCGTCTCCTCCTCGTCATCCTCGGCGCCCTCCTCTGCAGGCCACAGCATGCAGGCAAATTTAAAGCACATGACAACGCTATTTATCATGCAGTGCGTCGGCTGTTATGTAGGCGCATCACTGTTGAATCCGACCATTTATACCAGTGACGGCGAACGGCGCAAGTAGCAGTTATTACTGGCCGGCGCCGGCACGGCCAATTTCAAGAATACGTTCGGTAAAGATATGACAGTTAGTGCTCGCCCGTGTCTCGCATGCCAGGGAGATGTCACCTACCCTCCTCCTCTTCCTCCTCGGCTTCTGCCTCCGCCTTGTCCTCCTCCTTGGCTTCCTCCGCCTCCTCCTCAACAGGCACCTCGACCTCCTTCTCAGCTTGTAGGTAGATCGGGAAGTTGATGAACTCGCTGTACCGCTGCACCAGCTCCTTGAGCTTGGCCTCGTTGGCGTACTCCTGAAGAAACCCAGGAACCGGACCCAAGTCCCCGTCAATAATGGCGATGCGTCTATTACTTACAACCGATGGGATCCATAAGGGAATCGTACTCGGGTGCCACCTCATGCGCCGGAACCTTATTATGTGAAAGATGTAATATCATAGCTGTACTCACCTGCGCCTCCTCCTTCAGGTGGATCTTGATGAGCGTGCCGCGACCCAGGGGCTCGTTCTCCGTGTCCTCGCTAATCGAGAAGCTACCGTCGGCTGTGCTGGCCCAGATGTACCTGACAGATCATGTGCATGGGCGCGGGACAGCAGTGGGTTTGATGCGAAACAGCTGCTAAATTTGATTCATTCTAGTTTGGCTTCCATATCTTAACCACGGCAAACACAAGGGTCACAGAATGGGCCACACCGTACGTTCAAGGAGGCTGACTGACCGGTGGAATCAAAAGCACATGTGGAAATGAACACTTCCTGCCTGATGAACACTTACTGCTTGTCGTCATTGTGTTTGGAAACCACTTCGACGTAGTCGGCCACCAGGTACACGGAATAGAAGCCCACACCGAACTGGCCGATTAAGTTCATGTCGCCTCCCTTCTGCATCTGCTCCAGGAAAGCTGCACAGACATGGACGGAAAGGAAGAGGGACGCCTTCGTCGGGGGCCGAGAGAAGAAGCTGGTGAGGACCAACCGCGGAGCCTAGCTGCTGTTTTATATTTAGGCAACCGACGGGGATGTTGGTGACAAAGGAAACACATCGCGATTATTAACATAGCAAGACTTGGAGGGCCGGTGGAGGGAGGTACAGATAATGATGTGCATGCTGCCGCGCATAGGCCCCAGGGAGAACGGCACATTTCCAGCACCCATACCCGTTACCCACCTGAAGTGCCTGACTTGGCAATGGTACCCAGGTTCTTGACCAGGTCGTCCTTGGTCATACCAATACCCCGGTCGCGAATGTTCAACGTCCTGGAGGCGGCGTCCAGCCAGATTTTGATATCCAAATTGGCCGCCTCCCCCTCTCCCAACTGCGCCTTGTCCGTCAAAGACAAGAAACGAATCTTGTCCAGGGCGTCCGACGCGTTGGAGATGAGCTCACGAAGGAAGATATCCTTATTGGAGTACAGGGAGTTGATAATAATGTCCATCAGACGTGACACCTCCGCCTGGAATGCAAACTGCTCCGCGCCCGAGCGCAGGCGGTTAGCAGTGTTCGACATGCTCTCCTTCTCCCTGCGACATAACACAAATTACGGTTTTCAGAACAACCATGGCGCAGCAGCATCAATCACCTTGCCAATGTTCCACACCACATGCCAAGTAACCGACGAGACAGCGCACCTATGGATGGAGGTCGCATCTGTGGTCGTGGCGTGACCCGACGAGACTCCATTGTCAACCTTCGGTGCCGCAGTTGCATCAATGCTGGTGTCGGCAAAGCATGCTGCAAGTAGATCACCATAGTGTGAATCAAAACGAGCTTCCGAGGCACACAACGTTTCAGCGCTGCGCTTTGCTGCTCCTCACATACCTGGAAAAGCGCTTAGCGCCAGGGCGGCCACCAGCACAAGCGTGGTGGCCCTACGATTCATCCTAAGAAGTAGACTAACTTCGGCCAACCGACGGGCAGTGATCTAGTACCTCAATAGTGATACCACAATCGCCTTCTCCGCGGTACTACTGATAGACGGTAATATATAGCCTTCTAGAAGGAACGAGGAACAGCAAGCCCAATTTGTCTTCAACGTGTCCCGTCGAAGACACCGGGTCATCGTACGGAAACCTTCTTACATGGAATTACATGTAAAGGACATGGTGTCTCCATTCCCGCGCCACTGGGTGCCCGTCGTTTCATAAGCACCGCATGTTCATGTAAAGTCTATTTCAAGAAGTGCTATTGTTATTGCAGACGTTAGACGTAGAAAGGTGATACAGATAGTGCCTTCACCATGGCGCAGTGGAAGGCAGCAGTCTTACTGCTTGGTGAGTCGCTCTGAGCCCCGTTCGCTGTTCCAGATCAGAAGTCACTGAGCCAAATTTGCCTCGTATAATCTTTTGTGCAGCGCTGGCATGTGTGTCTTACCGTGTTTGGGCTTCTGAAGAGAAGCTCGGGACTGTTATCGGCATCGACTTGGGCACCACCTACTCTTGCGTCGGCGTCTACAAGAATGGTCGTGTGGAGATCATTGCTAATGACCAGGGTAACCGAATTACGCCTTCATATGTCGCCTTTACGGATAGTGAGCGCTTGATCGGCGACGCTGCAAAGAACCAGGCAACAGTGAACCCCAAGCGCACCATCTACGATGTAAAGCGCCTAATTGGTCGTAGGTAAGTCGTTGACTTCCTTGTTGCTAGGCCAAGCGTCTGAACCTGTGGTAACAGTTGGATTTCTCACACTTCTTCAACGATACCTGCGCAGGTTTGAGGACAAGGAGGTGCAGCGGGACAAGAAGCTCGTCTCGTATGACATCGTTGATAAGAGTGGCAAGCCTTACGTGTCCGTGGATGTCAACGGCGAGACGCGTGTGTTTAGTCCAGAGGAGATCTCCGCTATGATTCTCCAGAAGATGAAGGAGACTGCCGAAGCATACCTTGGCAAGACTGTTAAGCACGCCGTCGTCACTGTTCCAGCGTACTTCAACGATGCTCAGCGCCAGGCTACTAAGGATGCTGGGACAATTTCTGGCCTGAATGTGGTTCGCATCATCAATGAGCCGACGGCTGCCGCAATTGCCTATGGCCTTGACAAGAAGGGTGGCGAGAAGAATATTCTGGTGTTTGATCTGGGCGGCGGTACTTTCGATGTGTCAATTCTCACCATCGACAACGGTGTTTTCGAGGTCATTTCCACCAACGGCGACACCCACCTTGGAGGCGAGGATTTCGACCAGCGTGTCATGGAGTACTTCATCAAGCTCATTAAGAAGAAGTACAAGAAGGACATCAGCGGCGACGCTCGGGCCCTCCAGAAGCTGCGCCGCGAGGCAGAGCGTGCCAAGCGTGCCCTTTCTAGCCAGCATCAGGTAGGGGTGCGTCGGGTGTACGGACTTCCCGATCTTATCTGGGGTACCGCATGCTGTGCCATGTGCTGGCCAGACGATGTGTGCAAGCTTGCAATGGGATTTGGGGGGGTCAGGACTGACGGAGTGAATAGATACCTATTTTCTTGTGTCTGTCCTTTGTCGTTCGCAGGTTCGTGTGGAGATCGAGGCCCTATACGAGGGTGTCGATCTATCTGAGCCGCTGACTCGTGCCCGCTTCGAGGAGCTCAACATGGACCTCTTCAAGAAGACCATGGGCCCGGTTAAGAAGGTATGGAATGGGGATTGCGTAGATAGATGAATATGAAATAATCACCTGGGACGTGGAGTCATCTCAATTGTAAGAGTTTTGTCGGAACCAGGAATTGTGATGGGGGGCTGTAGCCGGGGTGGATGCTGATGGGGTTACTCTATTTCAGTAAGTTTCCTAACTGTGTCATTTCATGGAAAATCCTGTTGCAGGCTATGGATGATGCTAACCTGAAGAAGTCCGACATCGATGAGATTGTCTTGGTGGGTGGTTCAACCCGTATCCCGAAGGTCCAGGAGCTTCTTAAGGAGTTCTTCGAGGGCAAGGAGCCTAACAAGGGTGTTAACCCTGATGAGGCCGTTGCATACGGTGCTGCCGTCCAGGGTGGCATTCTGGGAGGCGAAGGTAGGTAGGGTTTTAAGGTTCGCTAGGCGTTGTCTCATAATTGGAGAGGGATGCTCGAAGGTGTTTGTGGTATGCGCTGTCGAAGGCTTTTGTATGCGCTGTCGAAGGCTTTTGTATGGGCAACAGGGTTGGCTGATTTTCTGATAGCGTCGCGATTTCTTCGTATGTCACAGATGACGCCTCAGCTTTACTGATTTGACCAAAGCGTCATGCACGTGGTTTATAATATTAAGTTAAGTCCCTTTTGGGAAAGAAGAAAGCCTTATGCACGTGGATAAAAAGAGGGTGACCTTATGCACGTGGATAAAAAGAGGGTGACCAAACAGTGAGACCTAACATGTATGGCCTTTTTCACGGTTCACGTTGCCGCTGCGGCAACAGAACAAGGGGCAATCCCGCTGAAAAAATGATGGTCTCAATCAAGCAAGGGGAGAGGTAAATCGGGGGCTGAATCTTGATTTAATCCATGATTTACTTCGCAGGTGGTGATGAGGTTAAGGACATTCTTCTGCTGGATGTGGCCCCGCTCTCTCTTGGTATTGAGACTGTTGGCGGCGTGATGACTAAGCTGATTCCCCGCAACACTGTCATCCCTACGAAGAAGTCTCAGACGTTTACTACGTACCAGGACCAGCAGACGACCGTCTCCATTCAGGTAGATGAGGCTCCTTTCTGATATCTTGGCTGGCTTATATATACCCACGTGTTTAGTATGGTATATGTATGTAAGGGCATGTTCCTTCCTCCTCGTGCCCATAATTATGATCGCGTTGGGAATTTGCTTTATGGGGTTTTGTGGATCTTCCATGCTGTAACATGTACGCATCCTGTCTTGTCTGCTTTTCACTGCAGGTGTTCGAGGGTGAGCGTGCCATGACCAAGGACAACCACAAGCTGGGCCAGTTCGACCTAAACGGCATTCCGCCAGCACCCCGCGGCACCCCCCAGATTGAGGTCACGTTCGAGGTGGATGCCAACGGTATCCTCAATGTCGCTGCGGAGGACAAGGGCACCGGCAAGAAGGAGAAAATTACCATCACTGCGGAGAAGGGTCGCCTAAGCCAGGATGACATCGAGCGCATGGTGAGGGAGGCTGAAGAGTTTGCCGAGCAAGACAAGGCTGTCAAAGCAAAGATAGATGCTCGGAACCAGTTGGAGACCTACTGTTACAACATGAAGAGTACTGTGGAGGATAAGCTGAAGGACAAGATTGATGAGGACGATAAGGAGAAGGTCCTGTCGGCGGTGAAGGAGGCCTTGGAGTGGCTTGACGAGAACTCTGACGCTGGTGAGTCCAATCTGGCTGTGATGGGGATGTCGTAGCATGTACTTTGGCTTGCATGTCACGGCAACTTGGCCATCAATCAAAGTCTTTCGGTCGGTATGCTTTGACCTAACTTCGGATGCAATGGTGCTCGCAGATCCCGAGGATTACAAGGAGAAGTTGAAGGAGGTCGAGGATGTGTGCAACCCCATCATCGCTCAGATTTACAAATCGGGCGGTGGGCCAAGTGGAGACGACTCAGACGACTTGGGTGACCATGATGAGCTCTAAGCATATGAATTTTGTCCTCAGAACTGTTGAGGAAAGACCGATGACATGTTTTCTCGTGTGACATCTCGATGTAGTGACTTTAGGTAGGCTTTCGGACAGCTGAACGGCATTTACTAGCAGGGTATCGATCCGGCTATGGCCTACAGCGGACTAGGTCAGTTAGAGCGACCGTGAGAGGGGGGGGCGAAAAGTCTGGAACATTTTAACGAATGAGAGAAATGCTGGAGGAATGGCTGCGTGCGTCTACCTGGACACAACCACCTTGCTGGCAGGCTGTCGTGGTATCAGGTATTTACCGCACGTTGCAGTTTTGCCGTAGGGCATTGTAAAAGCAATGTCGTGCAAGTTGTTGAGTTTCGACTGGAATCAGGTCCTGCTGCCGCAATGTACGGTTCCAATAAAACGCGTGCGTCCGTTCAGCGCGTTTCATTAAACCGGAAACGTTTCACTCTCATAGAAAACACCATGCAAAATAGGTCCTCATTTTGCCCACAGGTGTTTGACATAGACTGGTCTGTGATGGGTAACAGCCGAACTAAACCGAACTGAACTTATGAAATAACATCGCTGATTGTTTTGCTATGTAAGCATGCTCGCCCAAATGACGTTCAAAATCGGCAGCTTGAGCAACTAAAACTACGAATGTAGGCGACAGTGAAACACGTTTTAGCTGAAGTTCTGAAACATGTCCTGTCATTCTCCTGCGACTTCCATACCTCGACACGTGACCGTGCAAGGGTGTATCGGTACTGGAAGAGCTGCTCGAGCAGGTCGACCGGGCAGTATGTAATCGTGGAGGACAGTTTGAAGAACCTCCAAATCAATCAGAAAAGCAATAACATTAACAATGATAGTAACCACGATGTAGGGCAGATGGCCAGAGATAACGGCCAGATGCAGCAGATTGCACAACACATCGTGCAGCATCAGAACCTCACCACACAGCGGCAAACCTCAACACTGGAGATGTGGAGGCGATAAACAAACGGTATACAGATTTGGAGCAGCATCGATGCCGTTAACCGTAAAGTCTTTTTGGTGGCTTAGGTCCGCGACGTTGACGCCAAAATTATGAGGACCTATTACGCGTTAAAATTCATCTGGCCGACAAGCCAGAAATCAACGCGATTCTGGAGCAGCTGCTAAGTGCGATTATATGAAAATTCTTTTTTATGCGACCTGCGATGCGGGTGGTCGCTGCACCTGCAGGTAGCGCAAGATTACTACTACAACAATCGTTGCGCAGCTGCTAACCCCAGCCAAGATGTTAAGTCTGTCAAGTGTCGCGCCTGAACCTGTCTTCGCTGGAGTCGAAGCGTCGATCATGCCCAGACTCAACATCTAGGTGGGGTTGACAGCTGCATGGCGAATTTTGATTGAGTATTGTCACGCTACCTGCAAGTGTGTATTAATGCAGTGACCACCGGCATCGCAGGATGCGTAGAAAAAATTCAGCGCGCAATAATTTTTGGCGCCATCGTCGGCAGCCATAAATTTGAACGGTTTAGGGCATGGGCGTCTCAATGCTGCTCTAAAGCTGTATGTCGTGTGTTGATCACCTCCACATGCCCAGTAAGGTTTGCCGCAGTTTTGTGCTGCACAATCTGTTGGGCGATCTGCTGCATATGGTCGTTATCTCCGGTCATCTGCTTTTGATTGTTACCATTTTATTGTTGTGGGTCTGAATGATTTGTGGCTTCTCCAAACCATCCATGCGATAGGTTAGTACTTATAAAACATAACACGATTATGACAACGAGAACAAAGGACTACCTAAGGTTACAACACGATGATGAACCATGACTGAAACAAATAGAACAGAGCAGTACGACAACACTTACGACAAAGTCAATACTTACATTTGCATCATCCAAGAACCAGCCTCCTCACAAATGAGAATCCAGTGTTTCTAAGTCTTAAATCTGGCGTTAGGTGAGGGGTCCTTGTTACTTGGCTGGATGGCACCGGCTCGCCTTGGAGAGCTGCAGGAGCCATTACGTGTCGAACGAAAAATCTTTGATGTGCACGGGTACCACCATCTCCATCACAAACTGATGACCTAGATTCGCATCTAGCAAACCATCCATTAGCAATACGTATAATGGATTGCTGGCGTGGCGTCTAACAAACCCTTTCTTAACATATTTGCTGGCTGTGTGTTCTAAGTGTGAGATGCTATGCAGTGACCTAATATTCGAATCGTAGCCTCCCGGGCTCCCGGCTGTAGACCTTCGGCTATACTTGGGAATGCATACCAATTCCGTTGTACGGCACTGCCGATCAACGTACTCAAGCACACACATCAGTTTGCGGTTCCATGGAAGACAATAAACTGGTGTGGATAAGTGCCCTGATTCAGTCAAGGTAAATGAGACACGAAACGCGGGCCACAAGGAAGAGTTGGGTCATGCCGCGCAGCTTAGTCAGACAGGTTGTGCGTCGGCCACCATTATTACCCTCAATATAAGATGATGCGTGTCCAATTAAGCCGTGTTTAAAGACGCGCAGACTAGGACACCTAGCTGAGTCCTTCTCCTTTAAGGGAAGTCTGTACGACTAGGAGTACGAGGTCAGTGAAGTTCATAGTGAAAGTTGAGAGGCTCCTATCGGTGGACGTTTCGACATCCTAAAATTATACACCTAACAAAATAGTGTCACGTTTTTTCGTATGCTTTAGCATGTTGCCTAGCCCTTGATGCCCTGGTGCAAGTGCATTTGGCTTCCTGCGAGCGCGAGGCTGTATCATTTACGTTGAAGGTGCATGCTTAGGATGTTGTGCTTCTTATGGTCTACAGCTACATCAAGCAACCACACAGCCCAAGTCTCATGGAGCTTCTCCTGTTGAAGTCGTGAGCAGTGTGACATCCCATTTTTCTCAACCCTTGCCTCGAGTTATCTGCCTTTCTACGTTGAACAGGCCCCATTCGTGATGTCGCCTCTGGTGTCGCTGCCGGATACACCATCTCAGCGGTCTGGCTCGTAAATGGGGCCCACTCATGTGCTTGAGCTTTCGCCAGATCGTGGACTCTGGCTCTGGACATTTTGGGGACGGCCAAAGACGACAACCCCCCAGGCGTGTCTGGGAAACCAGACATATCGTGGCTTTAAAGGTACATCTTTACATGCCTTGAAGCTTGGTGTTTTATTGGGCAGGACATGAATATGTTGCACCAATTTTTGCCTTTTATGAGGAAACTTCGTCACGGTTCCTCTATAGGCTTCTCAACCTGCATGCGTGTTCCTATTCCCGTCTATCCTTTCAGAAGCCTCATGTTAGTGTTTTTTTGTTTTTTTGGCTGTTCAAGCGTTTCCGAAGCGCCCATTTGGCAACAATGTTTACACTTGAGCTTTTGTGGCGCAGTCACTCGGTCTCGTTTTCGAGCATGCCGAAGTCGTTACATCCGCATGCGTATTACGGCCATGGCGGCCATCTTCCGCCCACACGCACCCAGGTCAACCCATCAAAGTGCTGCATTCGCTATGTTCTCCCCCGCCCATTTGTCCTCCTCACACACCAAGCAGCGATAGCGTCCTGTGGCGCCCTCGGCATGGCTGGCTCGATGTGGGTCAACCCGCCGCCCAAGCAATCCGCCTGCACTGTGGACGCTGTGGCTTGCCACAAGTACCAGCGGGGCAGTCCTCTGTCGCCCCAAACCCGCCGGCTCCTTTTCTCCGACTTTATCATGATACTGTCCCAGCTCCTCCTTTTCATCCACCACTGCCGCCGCCTCATGGATGCCGGCTGCCTCTCCCGGAGCTCAGCTGCTGCCGATGGTGCCGCGGCCAGCGTCGTCGGCCCTGGTGCAGGCTCCTTCACCCGGGGCCCGCTGGATGCCTACCCCTGTGATGCACCAACGGCTTCGCGCATCATCTTCCTGGTTGCGCGGATGGATGGCACATTCCTGGCTGCATTTCGGCTTCCCCTGTGCGAGCTCTGGGTGCCAATGGTCACAACAGCAATCCTGGCACAGCTGTTTGCACTGCTGTTGATGCCCCGGAGGCTGTACATGACCTGGGTCCGGCGCGTTTGCATGCTGCTTGTGGGGCTGCTGCCAAAGGTCGTCACCCTGGCCGCGTTCCTGGCCTCTCCGGATGAGCGCCCAAACAGCTACTTCAACACCTACCTGCCGATTGAAGGCGCAATCACTATTTGGCAACAAATAGTGTACAATGTGAGGTCGAAAAGGGTAGACATGTTAATGGATGGGGTCGAAGTGAAGAGCGGGCCAAAACTATGCACATTTCGCCGTGGGCATCCATTAAAAGGGTGTTATCGTTGCTTGGGTCACCTAGTTAACCGTTCGTGCAAGGGTCATACCACGGCTCACTGCCTTGGCGTGTCCTTAGTGCAACGTCATGATATAAAAAGCTGATGCCCATTTCCACATGATATGCTTTCCACAACCCTTCCCGGGCCGCAGTACTCGCTATGGCCGGGCATCGCCGTACTTGCGACGCACTGTGTGCTCTCCATCGCCATCTGCTCAATGGTTACTCCAAGGTTGTCGGCCGCCGGGCTGCCGGCCCCCTTCAACCCGACATGGGTGATGGCACACACGTACTTCTGCGCTGCCCTGGCCGTCTGCGCAACACTGCTGCAGCACCCGACAAACGCGCGGGAGGTCCGCGCCGCGCTGCGCCGCACTTGCGACTTGGCGATGGCAGCATCCGCTAGACTGCAATTGTGGCCGTCGCGCTGTGGCCGGTGGCCTTGTCGGTGTGGAGGATGGTACCAGGGGTTGAAACAGAGCAGCAGCGGTACTCATGCTGGGGGCCCTGCGCTGGCGGACTTGCATCTGACTGCGGCGGTACGCCGGCTGTTGAGTACTTCGCTGTCGGGCTGCAGTGGCAGCACCTGCTCCAATAGCTTTACGGCGTCCTCGGCCTCAGTAGGCTCCTCTGCGGCGCCCTCGGAGGCGGGAAGCGCTGCCGGCAGCGGTAGCCACGCCGCCGCCGCGGGCGTGGTGCAGGCCTCTCGCCAGGCCACCCCGTGCGCCGGTCGACCTGAGACTGCTCCTACGCTGCCGCACCAAGTGGTGCTGGAAAAAGGCTGGCAACAGCAGCCGCAACAGCTGAAACAGGGTCTGCCGGATCAGCAGCTGGTGGACGTACGGCCCAGACTCGTCGCCAGGGCCACTCAGCTAGCCCATGGTCGGGACACGGGGATCGTCACGACTGCGACGGTATTGGGGATGATTCATGCGGGAAAGGATGCGGCGGCGTCATCTGGGTTGGCGAAGGGCCCAGCCGTCACTCCGGCCACGCCTTACACCTCGTATACATCGCCCCCTAGTCGCGCCGCTGTAGTTGCTACGCCGCCGTCAGGCACGTTTCCGCCTGCCGGCGCCTTCAGCCTGAAACAGCCCACGGGGCTGAGCAAACTGACGATTGTGGAAGACCGGGAGTTTGAGGCCCCAGCAGCTGTGGGTGTGGGAGTTTCGATGAACGCCATCAACCACATCTCTGCGCGCAGCCGCCGCTTCCGGCGCTACCAGTCCCGGGTGAGTCAAGTGGCTTCCGCGGCTGTGAGGGGATGGCAAAAGACATGGGAGGGGATGGAAAAAGGATTGGGGCGTGGGAGCTGAGCTGAGCTGAGCTGGCAAGGAGCACGTGGAGAGATGACTGGGATATCGTGTCACCCGGGGGAAAACTCTCTCTCCGTCTATCCCTCGCCCTCGGTCCGTTCGCGTTCCCTAGACTCACTTGAGGAGAACGTCTCTGTCTGGCACCCGCTTAATCAAGTCTAACAACAACAAACACAACAACAACAATAACCCGCAGGCGCCCCTTCAGCGTGTTCACATGAAAATCCCATGGGCTGAGCCCGAGCAGCTGCCCGGCAACTTTCTGGAGCGTCTCAACCTGGCGCTATCTGAGGGACTGGACTGTATGGCTGTCGGGGTTTCCGTCAGGGCGGGGTGCATTGAGCTGGTCTTCGACATTGTGCCGCAAGGTGACTTGGGCGCAAGCCTGGCTGTGTGAACGGTGTAAACGTCGTCGGCTGCGTATGGGGGTCCGCCAGGGGGCCTTAGCGCTTTTGGGCCTGTTGATCCAGCGCGGGACGGGGCAGCTTGGCTTTGTAACGCTTTAGGGCGAGTGCAGGACCTGGCAGTTAACCTCAAGTCGCGCTGATTGAGATGTTTCGTTCCCGCACACCTTCCCATCCTCGCAGCTGCATTTGATAGCGCCACCGATTTCCAGGCGGGGCAGAGCCGCCGTCGTCACGCCCGACAGCACCCGCCTCGTGCGGGTCCGCACTTCGAAACATCCTCGACGACCGAGGCGCAGCTCCAGCTGCCATTGCAGCAGCAGGCGCCCCAGCACGGTCAGCTGCAGCCCGGTCACCTCGACCTGCTGGGCCAGGTTGGGCTCATTGGAGGCGGCGGCAGTGGCAGCGAGGAAGAGTCCGACCCGCACGGCGCGCTGGAAGCGGCAGTGCTGTCGGGGCTGCTGGGCGACGCCGAGCCGGCCTCCTGGATCGAGGCCCTGCACCTGCAGCCCCCGCCGGGTGCGGAGGTGCTCACGCAGGCGTGCGGCAGGTGGGGCGCGACTGGGCCGCGGTGGCCTAGGCGCACGCTTGGGGCCACCCCACACTTTAGACTCCTTCCCGTCTTGTTTAATGTTTTGGTTACCCACCCAGCTACGCCCCTTACCCAGCTGGCCCCTGGTGCGTGCCCCTGTTTCAACCTCAGGGTCTGGATCAGTCGGTGGGACCACACACTCCGCCAGTGGGTGCCAGAGAGAGTGGGGGGCATAAGGCCCTCGCAACTGCCACGAATTACACAAGTTCGACCTTCCTGCATCTTGGTTCGTCATGCGTCATCAGCCGCGGTTCTGACGGCAAACGGAGACGCGGGGCTAAGACAAAACGGCGGCACGGGGCCGGGTGGGCCGGCAGGGGCGGGCAGTGCCGTTGTACAGGTTACGGTGTCCAATGCAGATGGCGCGAACGCGCCTGTCTATTCTGCGAGGTGTCGTGGCAGGTGCGGTTGGGCCTAGGGTCTTGGGTGGGGCGGGGTCAGCCTTTACATGGAGGTGGATTGAGGTCGGGGAAATATAGGGAGAGGGCGTGGAGGGCTGAACAGGAGGCTCAGGTAGCGTTAAGTGGCACACAGCGCACCGAGCGTCTGCTGTGTTTCGATTGTTTGAAGCTCAAGGCAGCCCGAGCGGTGCTATAACCTTACCTCTTTCCCCACCCCCTTCCCCCGGCCCCGGTGCGGCCCTGCTTTGGCAGGTACCTCCCTGTGGTCGCACGGAGGCTGTCTGTGTCGGGGGGTGCAGGGGATGCCGGCCGCTGCGAGTCTGGCGACCAGGCCGGCCTGGCCACCTACGAGCTGGAGCTGGAGCCGGATGGGTTGCCCAGGAACGGGCTCGTTATTTTGGAGTGCAGGGTAAGATGTACGGCGATACCGAGCCTCATATTGCATATGGCGCCTGCGTTTCTGACAAACCCAGCACGGCGTGCGGTGCATTCAGAGGGATCGAAGGCATCGTGACGAGCCATGGGAAGGGTGCAATAGCGCAAAGCATGTTGGATGGTCAACAATGCTGTAGAGTGCCCGCGCCTCCGTTAATTTGACCACTTGAGCTGCTTCTGCAGGTGGGCAAGCTGCTTTCCAACTGGCGGCCAGTGATTGTGACGGAGGATGCGCACCTAGCTGAGGAGCTGGCGTCCCTACTTGCACCCTCGAGCTCGCCTCCATCCGCCGGACCCATGCCTGCCGACCACGGTGACTCGGCGTGTGTGATGCCCCTGGCGCTACATGACCTGGACTCCAATGCCGGCAGGGAGGGAGGAGGTAGCGCTTCTGGCTCCGACTGCGACGCAGATGCGTTCGGCTGGGACGAGCTGCACAGCGACCTTGGCCTTTGGCTGGACTACCTGGAGGTCCTAGGTCTCACCACGTCTGGAAGCAACGGTAACAGCCGCCGCCGCAGCGGGGAGGAGGGGCTGGTGGCAGCGGGGAGCGGTGGAGAGACCGGCTGCGGCGGGGCTAGGGGGCCCGGCGGCTTTGGAGCCGAGGCAGTGGAAGCGGGGAATGCTCGAACGGCCGGCGCGCTGGACTTACGCCCTGGGCTTGCTGTGCTGTACAGCGCAGAGAATTATCGGGCGCACATGGCTGGCATTGGTGTGTCGCTGCTGGAGTTTGCTGTGGACCGGGGCTGGTGGGTCGCCGGCGGGGCTGTTTGCGCCGCATGAGGGTTGGGAAGCGTATGCCAACTAGGTGTTTTGTTGGTACATTTTATTGGTACGCCATCGGATTCAATTTATTACTCGCAGCTCGCGCGACGATTGAATTCATGTTGGAGGGGACCCCTCGGCGCGTTTCCCTTAAGTGATGAAGTCGCACGTTGACGGCCTTGTTCCGCCTCCGGTGGCGAGGCACTTGCGTGTAGCGGTGCCAGGTCACGTATCCGGTGCGCCGCACAATGCAGCTTCACGAGGTAGCGTCACGTCCACTACTTCACCGACTAGGCTACGTATATTACACCTCATAACCTGGAGTCCAAAATCTTACCTGGCATAATCTATTAGGACCTAGCCCGTAGCCCGCTCCTGCCGTCGTAGCCCCGTGGTCACGTGCACTGCATGCCTGCTTCCTCCCTTCCCGATAACCTGTTCCCCAATCCCACAGGAGCCACACCGCCGGGATGCTGGTGGGGCAGATGCTTTCCGCCGGAATCCCCTGGGCCGAGGTGCTGCGCCGCTGCAGCGACGGCCTGACGCTGCTACACCGCGCCGTACGGTCAGGGCGCGGGGAAATGGTGCAGCTGGTGGTGCAGCTGGGCGAGCAGCATGGCACCCCCTTCAACTGGCAGGTGGGTGCCGGGTTGGGGGGAAGAGCGAGGACCGGACTAGTGGTAGGGCGGCAAGGCACGGGTACCCTACCCCGCGAAACGGAGATCTGGGAGTCCTGCGTTGCGCTACTACAGGGAGGGGACAGGCTCCAGTGCCTCCGCTCTATGTGCAATTAATTACCAGCGTGGGGTTGCGAGACATAAACGTCCCCTGTACGTCTTCCTTCCCGACCGCTTTCTAACGTCTTCACTTTACCGTGTAACGCGGTAACGTGCCACAGGCTGCGAGCTCGGAGGAGGACACCGCGAAGGGCGCCATCGGCAGCAGCGGCGTGACGCCCCTGCATCTGGCTGCCTCGCTGGCAGACGGGGGACGTCTGGCGGAGCGCATTCTCAGGGAGTACCAGGCCGCCTGCGAGCTGTGGGCCTCGGCTGTCGACTCGTATGGGATGCGACCCGTGGACTGTGCACGGGCCTTTGGGCACGTGCATCTGGTGGGAGAGACATGGAACACCCACGAAGCATCTGCTCCAGCGGTAACTGCGTTGGCGGTTGCGCCGGCGCCTTCCGGGGCCCCGCCGGGGAACCCGCAGAGGGCCCTTACCTCGGCGGCACCGGCGCAGGCAGCTTACACGCCGCCGTTCGATGCTAGCACTGCAGCTGGGACGAGCACTACGGCCAGCAGTACGGCGCTCATGGGGTGCAACACCGGAGATGAGGTGGAAGCCGCGAGCGGCAGTGTCGCCAGCGTCCGCCGCGACGCGCGCCCCCCTCACCCAGCCTTTGCCGTGGCGTCGACTGTCACGGAGGCGCTGCTCGGGGTGGCTCACCTAATGACAGCGCCCTTTGTGGGTGACCGGCACGCAGAGGCGGCGTACGTGCGGGCAGTTGGCGCCGAATACGTGCTGTGGTGTTGCGGATACCTGGTTTACCAGGTGAGGCTGGGCTGGCGCTGAGGTGGCGAGGGAAGGGAATATCGGTTAATATTTACCAGTTGCCGCGTGTGAGTCAACTTTGGGGTTTTTTTTATGTGTCTCTCCTTAATGTCTTCCTGATTCTAGCGGACGTCGCCTGCCGCCTTGTTTCCTTGCCTGATGTTCGTGGCTCACAGTGCCCTATCTGCCGTGTGCGCTGTTCGGCTCCCTGTGCAGTTCAGCACGGTGCTGGCAGTGGCGGGTCGTATGATGAAGGAGCTGCGCGGACACGAGATGGGGGGCATGGTGCTGTTCTGCTTCCCGCATGTAATCTCTGCCGCGCTTTTGTGCGCGGATTATAGCGCCTGGCTGCGACTGCGGGAGCCTCTGTGGGTCGCCGTTACGGTCACGCGGTCGCTCGCCAAATTGCTGCCTGCGATCGGCATGTTGCCTTATCCTGCTTCAGCTTCCAATTACCTGTCGGGTGGGATGGTGAGTGACAGCGTGGGTTGTTCCGATTGGGGTGGTGCGTGTGTGGTTGTGGCGTTATGGACGCAAGGTTGGTTTGCCGCTGGTGGCTGGGGCCGTCATTTGGTCTGAAGCACCGCGCCCTTGGCTCCCCGGGCAGCTCGGCCTCCGTCATACACCACCGCTGAGGGGGGGGTGGCGTGGGGGTGCAGCTCAGAGCTCCCTGGGGGTTAACCATGCGGGGATGTGGGGTACCATGCTGCTGTTCGCCGACCGGAAAGGTCTCCATGCACCGTGTATGTAGCCCGTACTCGTCCGCCAACCCTAAACGCCAAACCAATACCTACGGTTCCGCTCCTGACACCGCTAGTCCGCACCGCTAGTCCCTTTGGCGGTACGTCTCTCGGCCTCCTTCGTCCCGGGGTCCCGGCTGGTTCGGCTCACTTGTTGCCCACACTCTCACTCTCACCCTCACTCTCTGTGAAACGCGCAGGACGTGCTCCTGGAGGGCTTGATACCCGCCTACTTTGAGCGCATGCGGGCGCCCATCGTGCTACCGCTTCGGGCGTTGGAGGGCCTCGCCACTGGGCTGTTGTACCGCAGCCACCGTGTGAAGCTGCGCCTGGCGCCGGAGGGCGTCTCTGAGGTCGCCTACGCCATGGCTTGGACGCTGGGCTGCGGTGTCATCACTGCGGCACTGGACGTCAGCTGCCGGCGGCGGCTCGCCGCGGCGGTGGGGGCGTACAGCGCCGGCGGTGGCAGCCGGGCGCCGGGGGCTCGGACCCGCGGCAGCGCGGTGCCGGAGGTGGAGGGTGTCTCAGCGCCACCGTCGCATAT
>NW_003307558.1:45263-52022 GCF_000143455.1 Volvox carteri f. nagariensis
TTTGCGGGACCTTTCCCGCCCTGACCAGGCTGCGCAGGGGGACCTGCATCAAGGTAGTTGTTGATGGTCTGGCGGCCGTGTATGAATAAACCGGGGCGGCTTGTGTTTTTACGGCGAATATGCTTTAGACGGATTGGTCGAGGGCGAGTAGTGGGTGCTGTGGCTCGTCAGGCTCACCTCGTTAGGCTGTGGTCGTCACCCTGTGGGGAGTGGCTGTGAGCGGGTGCCCCTCGGCGGTCGGTGGCACCTAGACGCGAGTTAACGCGTCGCGATCGCGGAGAAAGCCGCTGTTGCCGTTGTTGTCGTTGTGTTGGCGCGTGCGCGATGCCGACATCTGCTAATGCTGGAGGAGGAGGAGGAGGAGGCGTGGCGCTCAGCTTGCGTTCGTGTGTAAACATCATTCGCGCACACATGTTTGAGTAGGGTTGTCCGTGTGCACACTTGATAGGGGAAGGCAGTGAAGGGTGCCTCCACGCGGCGGGTTGCACTGGGGGTAGGTGGTTGAACGGGCAGGGGTTGCGAGAAGGAGCTTGGCCTCTTACGTGTGCGTGCGAGTGTGCACTCCTTATGCCGTTGCGGCGCGAAAGACCAATCCATGATTGCGCCTCGCCGTCACGCCAGTTATCTGCGGTCCCACGACACGTGCGGTGTATTTGGTCTGTCGAGCCGCACTGCACTGCTGCCCGGTTACTTGTCTTGCCTCATCACAAGGTGGACATTGTCCTGTCCGGGGGGGACCGGCACTGACCTGCCGACATGGGTAGCAGCAGTTAGTGAAGCGGATGATGAAGGATACCAATCTCAATACAGGGAGGAATTCAGGCTGCGGTTCAGTGACGGGTGCCAGTCCGCGGACTATGGAAGCAGGACTATGGAAGAGGACAACGACACAGCGGCCGCGTGCGGCCATGGGGCTCGGCACTTACCCAACAAGAGACGTGCTGGTGACAGCGCTACAGGTCGGGTGGGGCACAATATGAAAGATGTCACAGTAGGGATGATTGGTCGAATGGGGATGTGCGGGGGTTCAGGATGGTTACAGGGATAACGAAGTGAGGAGGTGTCACCCAGGTTAGTGTATGAAGGATGAATGAGAGGGTTTTTTTAATGTGTCTGTGCTTCTTTTAGTGGGCCGGGAAGGATGCAGCCGCACATGCGCATCACATTGTCCTCTACCCTGGGGGCACCTGCCCTCCTCGCGTTCCGGAACCTCGGCTCCGCAGCAAGGATTCGTACATTCCAGAAGTAGCACGCCATGCTCATTTAGGATTGGTGTGGGGGTGAGCCAGTAGGATGTGTGCCGCCTTGGCTGCATTGAAGCTTAGGGGCTCGCAACAAGGGTGCGCTTGCGAGTAGTAGGTTTCCTGTGTGAGCTTTCCTCGCCTAGAGAAAATAATCAGACGGTGCGCGCGGCTTCCTTCGCACCCGAGCTTCCTGCCCAACGCCACCTGCATTGTGTTCTATTGGATAGGCGGTTTGGGCAGTGCCGTATTGCAGGTGCCGTGGATATCGTGGGTGGTTGGAAGGGTCGTCCGCGCCGGCAGTTGTGCTCGTTTAAGTTGGTTGGTTGTTATTTGGCGGCTTAATCTGGAGGTATTCTTCTTAGTTTGGCCAGTCGTGATGCAGTTTGCCATTGAAAGTACGGCGATGACGGCGGCCAGAAAGGCAAGAGGAGCAGCATCATGAGCAGGAGAGGTGCGGCGAGCTACCCCAGACCGGTTCCTACCCGCCTACCGGCGGCAACGAGCAGGTGTTCAGTCTTGAAGCATAGGTTACGATCTCTGGATGGTAGGGCAGGGCTTCCTCTCTATATATATATACAGGTGTATTAGCTGCGTCTTAGGCTTCCCTTAGCAACGGTGAAACGGGTTGGCGGAGTGGCCAGGGAAGGGCTGTTCGAAGCCTGCTGTCCGCTTTAACCTTCGTCTCTTTCCAAAGGCTCGAGGATGTTGCTCTGTGCCCACTCTGCAGGTCATCTTTCTGCTGGTGCAGCAGAAAGGAATAACATTCATCGGGTAGACACAGCATCTGGGTACCTTTTCATCTTTTGCTATGCATGGCTTTAGGAGCGGACCATATTCAAGCAAGTGCCTTATGTGCGAGGACGCCCCGTTGCGTCCGCTTGGCATTGGGGAGTCGCAGAAGGCAAGCAGGAAAGGCGGCAGGCGCTGTTCACTCCTCGCGGCGGTCCCGGGGTCCCGGAGGGCATTGCTGTTTAGGTTCGTGAAACTGAAGCGGTAGCCAGCCTGCCTTGTATACCCGCATCATCGCTGGCCATGTATGTAGAAGCTGTCTTCATCCCTGTTGTATCCCAGATATTGCTGCGAGGCGGGGGACGATGCGCTGCATGCTGTGGGTCATCAGGTCAGGTCATGGGTGCGAGGGGGCCCATCTCGCACACCCAAGCAACAACCCTAGAGGGCCAGGGCGCTAACCTCCCTGTTTAGGGCGTATCGCTCGGGGGGCCGCTGTGCGCATCACGCATGGGGTAGTAAGTGCCAAAATGAGTGCGCTGCAGGTTCTTTTTAATGAGTCAGACGTCCTGGATCTTTTGCCTGGTCTCCTGGATCCTGGATCAAGCACTGGGCTTTAGCATCTTGCTAATCCGTGCTGCATAATTGCCTGCTGGCGCATCTTTTTATCTCGGTCGAATCATTTTACGACTTTTCGTCGCTGCGCCGGTTTGTGCTTGCCGGTTTCGTGATGTATACTGCCACCACGCACAATAACAAACCAGTTCAGTCAACGGCTGGAATCCAGACGCGGCGTCAGGGCGCTGTGGCCTTGGAGCAGCAGAGGCGGGGGTTCCCCGTGACAGCGGGGTCGGGCAATGTGACGGTGCAAGCAATGTACGTGGCAAGCACTTAGGGTTTTTGTTTTTGCCAATTATCAGATTGTTCTTATAATAAGGTCATGCGCATGTTCATACTAACAGCGTTAGATCCTCAACTCTTTCGTGTCCGGTCCGTGTGGGTACCCGTAGCTTACCAACAATCTCCAAACCGGAGCTTGTTTGGGACATCAACCGCTCCCTGGAGTGGACTTAACCGCCCTTATCGGGAAGCGGGGCTCTGCCCAACTCCCCCGGCATCATCTGCTCTTGCGAAGTGCGAGTTGCGCGGGGTCTTAGGACTCCCTGTCCGTTCTCATGCTTCTCGAGTGTAAGATGGCTGAACGTCTCTTCCAGCAATGGGCCCGCGTTTTGCGCTGGCTTTTAGTCGCTTCGTGCAATGAACCTGGAGATACGTGTCTCAGCCGTATGTGGATAAGCATCTTCGCCAAGGGCTTCGGCTGATAGACACGTCGTGACTGCTGATAGCTAGAGCGAATGCGACTGGTAGTGCTTAGCCTCGCTGCCATAGCTGCTGCTGCTGCTGCTGCGTGGGGTTAAAGACTCGGTTAAAGACTCAATTGTTGTATTGTTTTCCACAGCCCGGTGCCGTTGTGTGCTGATTGGTACACTGTATATATTGGTGCACAGGGACAGAGCGGGAACACGGGAAGGAGCACCGTGCAGGTAGCTGCCGGCCCTTTCGTCGCCGTTGAGAGCTGAGGCTCTTGGGAAAGCCTTCGTATGATGTCGGTTGTGCTGCTGTGCACGTGCACGTGCTTTGATAACGGCTGTTATGGCCCTGCGTGTCCACTATCGAGCTTCTCCCTGCACCAGTGGATTGGCTCCATGCATTCGCCTCATGTTTTCTATATACATACATACATACATACATACATACATACATACATACATACATACATACATACATACATACATACATACATACATACATACATACATACATATATGTGGGTGGGCGTATCTTGTCGTCTGTCTTCTGGGCGGCGTGGCGGGGCGTCAGTCGTGCGGCAGTGAGCGCACAGGGCATGTCAAGTGCATATCAAGTGCATATCAAGTACCAAGCTCATACCGTGTTGATCAATTTGGCTCCAGAATAAACCCTGCCGTTGCCGTTGCCTTTACCCGTGGCGAGGGAAGAGGTGGTGCGGCCACCGGACGGTTATCGAAAAGGGTGAGATCTTGCGTGCGGGTTCTGGAGAGGTTGGACTAACGGACCCCGGGTTTTACTTTTTCATTTCCCGCGCGAGGGAGGCCATCACCTGCTTCTTCCGGCCGGTGTGCAATATGCGTGTGGGGATACATTGGAACAGTTAAGGGGGTTCAATGGTTATCGTCTCCTACAGGAAAAGAGGTGGGAATGTGTGCGCCGTGTGGTGCGGCCGTACAGGTAATGAGTTTCGCTATAAACGTATTGCAAAATAAAACCTATGAAGCTAAGCCATGTGGCTCGTTCTGGTAATGCACCGCAAGGCCATTCAATGCCAGGCACATAGAACTCCGGACGCCTCTGCAGTTGAGAGTGATTGACCTCATTGCTGAATCTGATGCAAAGCTGCTTATATGGCAAGCAGATGAATTGCTCAGCCGTAGCTAGCTCCGACTGCCAACGGCCTAACGACCATAGTAGCAAGGGCACCAATGGCGGTTAGCGCGCTTTACCACGTCGAGGTCAAAAAGTTAAATGAAGTGCTATCTACGCCTTGTAGCAGGACTATTTTAAGCTAGTGGCCGCGAGTGACTTCTCGTTGCCGTCGTGTGGCCGTTGGCGCGGATCGCCAGGGGCAGGTCGTCCTGAAACTTGGACCCTGATCTGAATAAATTTCAAAACAGCCAGCTGCCAAGTTGATGCAGCTATTTGTTTGCAAAGCGAGCTTGGTACATGATCTTCGGTCTCGTACCATAATGCTTGAAACAGGGGGGACCCTGGCACCGTAGAAACCCTTACGTTTAGGTTCCAGGTTATACAAAGCTCACAATCATTTTCAAACCTTTAAAAGTTTCTTCCCATTTCCCTTAGGAAATCCACTTGTCAAGTGCTACGTTTGAGTATTAGCGTTTCATCAGTTGTAGGCCACCCCGACAACACCTTGCTGACGCCAAGCCTCATAAGGAGATTTCAAATCAGTGTGGTGCCGAACACTTGCTGGCATTCTTTTTGGGGCAGCTGGGCCGGGCTGCAACCATCCCCGGCCCGGCCCCAATAAACGATCCCGGCATATCCTATGCGAAACGCCACCCCTAATAATAGTTTTGGACTGGTCAGCTTCAGGCCGCCGAGCATTGCCGCCGCTGCACGCGCCGAGCGCGGTTGGCCCTTCAGCGTGACAGTAGGCACTGCAACACCCGCAGCAAAGACCTTCCCGCACCAAGGCTGCGCCTCTAGATCAACAGCAGTAGCGAAGCGGGGAGCTATGACAATATGCGGCGGCGTAAAAGGCGCGGGGTGCTGCTGCAGCAGCCACCTGCAAACTGTCGGCGTCATCACCATCGGCTCCTTCCCCGCGAGATCAACCCACTCCTCAGGCCGCATCCTGGCGGCTGCGCCGGTGCGGCGTAACGCCCAACTCCGGCAAAGCGCCGGGTCCCCCCACTCGGCTCCCCCTGCGGTACCACCTTGGGCCACAACGCACGTAGCCCCAGGCAGCTGCTCACCGCGGCAGCCGCCCCCCCTGGGCAGCTCCCCCCGCGGCCCCTCGCGCAATCACCCGCATCGGGTTAGCCGGCCTTGCGCGGTGCTACAGCCGTACACCTCCCTGCCTGGCTACAGCCGCTTCCAGTTTCGCTGCAGCGGCGGCGGCGGTGGCTGTTTGAGCTGCGGGCCTGGAAGCCTGCGCCTGGGCGGCAATGGTGGCGGCGGTGGCAGCCACAGCCGCGGCCCCCGCGTGGTGTGTCGTGCGGGCGTGTTGGAGGGGTTCTCGGGCGTGTCCAACCTCATGGCCCCTGAGTTCGCCACCGTCTTCTCCGCCATCATCGCCATCACCTCCGTCAGCATCAACCTGTACGGCGGACTGCTGACGGAGAAGCGCCGAGCGGAGCTAGCCAGAGAGGTGGGGAAACGGATAGAGGCCGGAGGAGGTTTGCAGCTGAGTTTTTGTGCCGTACATTTGTTGCTTCTTCCGTACCCTCGATAAGCAGTTGAGCTGCGCCTGCTGCCCCACATTCCACCTCCACTACCTCCGTCTTCACCTCCTCTACAGTGATGTGATGCAAACCCCTGTGTGTATCCGTAGCAGTTCGCTCGGGCCCCCCGCCATCACATCACATCACACGTCCCAACTGGACGGAGGCGGCGGACGCCGGGGACGCCCGCTGTGCCCGTCTTGACTTCCGCCTTCTCTACCCGCACCTCTAACCCCCCTCTAAAGCCGGCGGCCCCCCGGCAGCCTCCTCCACCTCCCCTCCCCTCGCCACTCCTCCTGCCCCACCAATGACCCCGCCCGTTGTTGCCAACACCGTGCGGTGTGCGGTGTGCGGTGTGCTGTGCCGCTCTTCACGGCTCTCCTGGTGCCCGCACCCGAGCCCCCTCCCCGCCCCGCCCGGTCCTGGCCCTCCGCTGCGGCACCGCTGCGGGACCGCCTTCGCTCCCGTACCGGCGACATGAAATATAACGGTCTCCGGATCCTCCCCCCCTCCCTTTCCCCCCAATACCCTGGTTCCCTCCCCCCCGTCCCGCCACTCTTCCTGCCCCCCCCCCCAGGTGGAAAGGGAGCGGCAGGTGATGGCCGCGCAGGACGAGGAGCGCTCTGTGGTCGCCCGCTACCGGGGGCCCCTCCTGGAGGCGACGGTGGACCTGGAGGCCCGGCTGTACCACATCGCCACACTGACCGGGGAGTGGCGGCGGGGGGATGTGGTGTGCGAGGAGGAGGTGGTGTACACGCTCTTCACGCTGGCGCAGGTAGTGGGGG
>NW_003307558.1:52105-52578 GCF_000143455.1 Volvox carteri f. nagariensis
GGGGGGGGGGGCGGGTGGGTGGGGGGGGGGGAGGCGCAATGTGCTGTATGGTTGTCAGGCTGTGTGTGAGGATGTCGTCTCTCCCTTTGCTCAATTGTACCGAGGAAAGGGGGGTTGTTGATGGTGTTGATGGTGTTATTGGGGATGGGGGGAAAGACAGTTAGAGCGGTTGGAATCTGACCGCTGTGTGTTTCTGTGTTGGGGGGCTCCTGGGAGAAGGGGGTATTGTTTCGCTGCAGTGCGGTCCCTCCAACCCCGGTGTGATCTGGTCGGGGGGCTCCTGGGGGCAGCATTGGAAGGTACTTTGAAGATTGCCCTGCTCTCCTCGAGGGCGCCCCCCCACCCCGCCAACTCCGCCTCGACTAATCCCGGGGGGAGGAGGGGGAAATGTGTATGTGCCCCTAACGTACATGTATCGGCTGCCCGCCACCTGCGCTCCCCGCCCTCCCTCCTCCGCCGGCCCCCTCCAGTGT
>NW_003307558.1:52688-54792 GCF_000143455.1 Volvox carteri f. nagariensis
GGAAGGGAGGGGGGAAGAATAGGTGAAGGGGGGGGAAAGGAGGAGGGAAGGTGGTAAGGGGGGGGAGCTGGAGGAGGAGCCGCTCTGTGTTTGCCGGCACTGACCTGGCGGGGTAGTGGCTCTTATTCGGACGGGAGGGTCTGGTCCGGGTCCCTAGCTGCCGGTGGGGGCTGCTGGGGGTAGGAGCTGGCTGGCTGGCACGAACACCACTCTAAACCAAACATCATTAAAACAAAGGAAGGATTAATAGAAAGCATTACACCACACGTACACGCTCCTGCAGTTGTGCCCCATCTCTAAGGCGCTGTATTGTTTGGGGTTACCCGGCATTCCTGCCCCTCTTCGCGCCTTGTACGGCAGGTACGAGCAAGGGGACGAGCGAGAGCACCCCGGCTGCCGCTCCCGGGCGATGATGCTGCGAGGCACCCCCGCGCTGCCTGACGACTGGTCCGACATGTCGTACGGCGGCGATGTCCTTGAGCGCGAGCGGCCGCCGCCCCCGCCGCCGTCTGCCTGGCCGAGATCAGTTGCTGTTGCCGCGGGCCCGCGGGGCGGCGGCGGAGGAGGCTTCACTGTGTCGTACGGCCGGGGGCCGCCTGGTCCAGTGGCGGGGCCACCGCCCTGGAGCGTCGGGGAGCCGTATGGGGCGGTGCCCCCTCCGACCAAGCCGGTGCTACTGCCGAACCGTACGGACACAGCGGCTGTAGCGCGCAGCGGCGGCTCGTGGCCGGCGGCCGGGCCGGCAGCGGGCTCCGAGCTCGTGATCGGTGGGTACGGGAGTTAGGGCTGTGCGAGCTAGCCGTCAGTTACCCCCGGGGCCCCTTAGGGGTCTCTGAGGGCCTTGCTGGCGTGGTGGTGGTGGTGGGGGGGGGGGGCCAGACGAGTGAGGGGTTCCAGGGGTGGGGTATGTGGCCGGGTAGTCTGCGTGGGTGGGGGTGGAGCCGTCCCACCCCGGCCTGTCCGTCAATCCTCATGTCCTCCGTCAATCCACACACTGGCGGGTGTGCGGGTGGGGGTGAGGACTAGGGGGGTTACCAGGAGTAACTGAATAACTCGAGTTGCCGTATAGTAACGAAAAAGGTCGGCGTGTAGGCCACCGGTCGACGTGTGGGGTGCGTGTGTGTGTTGGGGGAAGGGTGAGTGGCAAACCCCCCCAAAAGTGGTCAATGTTACAGACTGTCTTAGGGATAGAAAGGAGCCGATCTGGGAATGAGTGTAGTACGGGATTACGGTTGTGGCCCGTCCTCACACACAACACACACACGCGGGCCCTTGCAGGCAGCTTGGACGAGGACGATCTGGCGGCAGCTGGGCTGGGGTTGCCTGATCTGGACATTGGGAAGCTCGAACTCGAACTCGACGAACAGTCCCCGGCCGGCAGGGACAGCAGCGGCGGTGTCGGCGGGGGCTCCGCCGTCGCCACAACAAGTACGGCGCTGCCACTAGGCGGCAGCGCCTGGGACGCCTCCGCGTCCTCCGCCGCCGCCGCCTCCCTGTACGTCGTAGGCGGCCTGGGCAGCTTCACCACCCTGAGCAGCCTGAGCAGTCTGAGCAGCTTTGACGAGGGGAGCCTGCCGGTGCCGGTGCCGGTGGTGTCGGGGAACGGCAGCGGGGGAGGGGGGGCTGCGGGCCGCCGTTCCGCCCCACGTGACGTGTTTCACGTGTCCCGGGGGGCCCAGCGCTCCATCGGCTCCATGATGGTGGTCACACCCATGGGTGAGGAACATACATACGTACATACATCGTGGTGTATTCACTGCAGCGCCATCCCCAGATGGAGGGGCTGCGGAGTGGCTGCGTAGAGTGTTGGCAGTCTGAGTCGGGGTCGGGAGCACACAAGACTAACCGACTTGTGCTGTGTGCTCCCGACCCTTGCGCTGTGTTTCGGCTTCGCCCCCCGGCTCTCGCGGCCCACAGTGTTATCTAAGTCATACATACATACATACATACATACATACATACATACATACATACATACATACATACATACATACATACATACATACATACATACATACATACATATACACATACACATACATACATACATATACACATACACATACATACATACATCGGGTATGGCTTGCACACCAGCTGGCTA
>NW_003307558.1:55400-56348 GCF_000143455.1 Volvox carteri f. nagariensis
TCGGAGGGGGGGCACGGGCCCAACGTGTGAAGCGACGTGGCTACCCCCACGTACCTGACCGCTCCCGTACAGGTACTATTTGGACGACTTCTTCTCCAGCTGGCTACGTCCCGTACATACGGACATCCTGGCGCTGGTGGGGGGTCGCGTGTGGGGCGGCCAGGGCCCGTTTCCTCTGAACAGGTGGGGAGGGAGGGGAGGGGAGGGTGGGGGCTGTAGAGAGGTGGTGGTGCATGTGGTGGTGGCGTAGCAGCGGAAGCGGGTGGGACGGGGTTATCTCCCGGCCCAGGGCGGGGCGTCTAAATGTCTAACGTCTAAACCCGTTTCTCACCCACCCTCCATCTGCCTACCGCGGCCTCCTCTCCCCTCCTTCCCCCTCCACCCCACCCCCTGCCCCCCACCTCCACCCCGCCAGGTGGACGCGGTTGCTACTGCTGCAACAGCTGCTAGTGGAAACTATTGAACTGCTGGACCCCGCCCACGTGCGGGTACCGGCCAACCGCCGTGTCGTACTGGCACCCGTGCCGTACAAGCAGGCACCGGAGCTGGAAGCTTACAGGTGCACACACACTCTGTCCCCCCTGTTGTTCCTGTCACCTCCTGTGTACGCGAGCCTCCCGTCCCCGGCCCCCCCCCCCACACACAAGCCACCCAGGACCACCCCGCCCCCCTCCCACCGCCCTCCCTCTCCCTGCGCGGCCCCTCTTCCGTAATGGGCCCGTCGCAACAAATTTTCCCCTCCCCCCTCCCCCCCAACACCTACCTTTACCTCCTTACGGCTTCGTTTACTTTTCTTCCGCTCTTACTTTAGTCTTGGCGGCTAGGTAGGCAGGTTTCCGCGGTTGTGTTCATTACATCATCCCAAGGTTGCCGCCGTCAAGAACGCCTACTGGTCAGTTCTGCTCCTTTGCAGCAGCTTCACCCGTTCGTCTTCCCCCCCCCCTCCCC
>NW_003307558.1:56707-60461 GCF_000143455.1 Volvox carteri f. nagariensis
CACTTCGCGACCAGCAGCAGCAGCAGGTGGTGGTGGTGGTGCCAACGGGCGCCCCACCTCGCCGGGGTACGAGCAGTGGCAGCAGTCGCCGCCACCGGGGGCAGCGGACCAGCAGCAGCAGCAGCCTAAGGGGGAGGAGGAGGGGGCGGTCCTGGGCTCAGGGGCTCGTGTCCGGGGATCCCCCCGCCATTGACGAGGAGGAGGAGACTGAGGGGTGTGCGCGCGAGCGTGTGTGTATGTGTATGTGTATGTGTGTATTGTATAATTGGATCCCTGCTAGGTAGGTAGGTAGGTAGGTAGGTAGGGGGCTTAGATGGCTGTCAGATCTTAGGTTGTTCATATTGCTTACACATGCTGTTGCGTTCCGGTTTGTGTGGTGGCTGTGGCTGTGAATGGCTGTACCACCTATCTGGGCTTTTGTGTGGTTTGAGGTTGTGTGTGTGTGGGGGGGGGGTTGGGTTGTTAGGTGGGTGGGGTGGTGGTGGGGGGGGGCTTCAGACGCATCCCCCCTTTTCCTGTTTTGTTGCTGTTCGTTGGTTTTAAGATATCGCTCTGGAGCTTGTCAGTTTTTAATTATGTATGTATTTGTATGTATGAATGTTTCAGGGTTTAGGAAGTCAAAGGCGCGTTAGGGAGGTATGTCGTCCTCGTCCCGTACAGCAGTACGGCACTGGCTGAAACGGAATGTAGGCTAGCCAGCGGGCCAGTCCGCTGCGCAGTGCGCCGGGTGGAGGTGAGCAGTGCTGTGCTGTGTGGGTATTGCTCTTATTTGTCGTGTTTGTGGTCACTCGGAGCCTCCTACCGCCGCCCGGCGTGAAACTCTTTTTCTTCAGGCACAGCGCACACACACAGCACAGCACAGATTGCTGTGGCGCTATTTCTGTCGCGACGGGATCTGCCTTATCTCCCGCGGGGGTCCGTCGCGGCGCGTTGTTAGTCGTTTATTGATCGATAGAGTACCACGCAGGCCGTCTGCCGTATAATACGTAAAAGTACGAATGTGTATGTATGTACGTATGTATGTATGTGCGTCTCCACGTGACTTAATATTTCGGGTTTCATTTTTGCTCCTCTTCTGCGGCCACAGAGCACTTGACGCAACACCCCCGCGGTCGCCGCCCTTCTTCATGCTAACCTGCCGTGTCGGTTGAGGTCGGCCGGGGGGGCCCGGGGGGGGGGCAGTTTCCGGCCTTTTCTTCGTTCTTGCGTTTGGTGGTCATTATCCCCGGTGCTGGTGCTGGTGTTGTGAGAAATACCCCGGTGCCGGTGTCAAGTTGACGACATGTTGCGGGGCCCCGCCAGGGGGGGGAGTATTCGGGGGGCGGGCAACAGCGATATTTTGATACTTCACCAGCGCTGTATGGTGGTCGTAGTAATGGTGGCGTGATGATGAACCATTGATGATGATGATGATGATGAAACTGCCTTTGGTCCGTGTGTGTGTGTATGTATGTATGTATGTATGTATGCGTACTTTCTCGTAAGTGTATTTGGGTGTGTGCAGTACGGCTCTCGTTTGGGTGCGAACTGCAGCTCCTGTTACACAACAACTCGCAGCGGAATAACACGGAGGTCCTCCACCCGGCGGGGGGGGGCCGGGGGGGGGGCATCAGGTTGGTATCCTTGTTTGGGGCGACCTCGCACCACAGCACACCACAGCACAGCACATCGCGACCTTCGGACGCCATTTGGGGGGCGTTTCGAAGTTTCGTCACCCCTTGCAGCAGTACCATCTCACTGTGCGAGTGGCGACCTGACCTGGAGGGGCTATTGCTCGGAGCCTTACTCTGTGAGGGAATGAGTAGCTGGGGTTTGTGGGGTTTCTCTGGGCGGCATACCGGTCCGGGGCCCGCTGCTCCCCCCCCGTGGGTCTCACGTGCATCCCTTGCGCTGCGCTGTTGACTACCTGCCTACCCCCGCCTGTGGCCTTTACTTTACTTCACCACCCGAATTGGGTGAGTGAGCGGTGAGAGGTGAGATGCACAGCGGTGACCAAGACTCACAACCTCCTGTTTGGAGGCCTTTTTGGGGGTGATGATGATCGCGGTGGTGGTGGTGGTGGTGGTGAGGATCCTCTACCCGTTGGGGGACTGACGAGACACAAACACACAGACACGGGAGGGGAGGAGGTGGCGCGTCCAGGAATATGCGTGTATGTGTGTGGGAGCGGGTGCTTGAGTGGGTGTGTGAGGGAAGAGAGGTTTGGAAGTCACAAGGACCAGAGGACCTCAAGTGGCTGTATATACGTGTGTATGTCCATGTGAATATGTCCATGTGTGCGTTTGTGAGGGGCACGTCGCCCCTAGTGCAGTGGCTTGGCAGTCGCTGCACACATGCACCCCACCCGGGGGGCGGGCGGGGCATCCGGACGGAGGGTTCTGACCTCCGAGGAGGTGGCGGCGGCGGCGGTCAGAGAAGACTAATCCAACTAACCATTTATTGTCGCTGCTACTCCTTCGCAAGTGGGCACTTGCTGTCAGGTTGCAAGTGGGTGGGCACTTGACAGGCGGCTGCGGTGCGGCTGCGTGTTGTGGTGGGTATCTATCGGAGCGGGGACATGGGGGTGTTAGGCGAGGGCGGTGGGGGAAGGTAGGTAAGGCGGGGTGGGTGAGGTAGGCAAGGCTGATTGCCGGTGTTGCGGTGCAATGAGAGGAGGAGGGAGCGCGAGGGAGAGGAGGGGGTTCCGGTAGTCAGATGAGGAGTGTTGTGGGCGTTAAGCTGGTGTCTAGAGGGGCAGGAGAGAAGTTGGCTGTGGGGGAATGCCTAAGGGGTAGAGGAGGCCTCGACACTGAGGGGAAGAGCTGGCGTTGCTGAGCCCATGTGTATTAAGCGGGGGGGAGAGTGAACGGGGCTGGCCGAAGTGACCGTTGAATGCTTTAACAACACGCACGGAGCATATGCGGCACCCACAAATAAAACGTTCCTCATGCAGCTCCTCACTTATAGCCGTCATGTGCACGCTGCGCAATACACATCCGCGTCAGTGATATCAGTGGGCAGCAGCAGTCTGAGCTAAGGGGTATAAAACCCTAAGGATGTATTTGTGTGTGTGTGTGGAGCCTCCTGAACCGCCCGGTGGCTGATCTGTCTGCGGACCTCGTCCCACCGGCAGCGTTGTTACTGTCGATGTAGTGAGCCTCTGCCCTAACATACATACATACATAATCTCAAAATATAACTTCTCACACGCCTACAGCGCGAACAGCAACTCGCAAACCAGGAGTACAAACAGTTACATCAGCTTCATAACCATTCGCTTCTCGCAGCGCTAACAAAACCCCCCACAGCACTACCGCCGCCATTTCTGAAACAACTCCGGCGGCACCCCCCGTGGGAGGGATTACCGGACCCCCCCACACGTGCAGCACATGATAAAGCCAGGTCTTCTCCCCCCCAGCCCCAGTCACTCCTAGCGCGCCCAACACGCTCCGCACATTCAGCCCTTCCGCTTCCTGAATAATGGACCACTCATCAGGGCCACTGGGTGGTTGCCGGTTCAGCAGCAGCTGGGCGGTGGTCCCGGGCAGCCCTCGCCGTCCCAGCAGCAGCAGCCGGCTCGGCTCATCACGTCCCAGCAGTAGCTGCCTTCCTCCCATTCCGTCCCCTCCCTTCCCTTCCCGTTGAGGCCTCTCTCCGGTTTCCACCGCCGCAGCGGACTATCCTCCACCTCCTCCACCTCCTCCACCACCTCCACCTCCTCCTCCACCTCCTCCACCACCTCCTCCTCCACCTCCTCCTCCTCCTCCTCCACCTC
>NW_003307558.1:61299-66644 GCF_000143455.1 Volvox carteri f. nagariensis
GGGGGGGGGAGGGAGGGGGGAGCAGCGGGAGGCGGGTCGCGGGAGGAGAGGCATGAGGCGTAGCGGAATGAAGGTGGGTTGCGGTGGTTGTGGCGGTGGTTGCGGTTGTGGTGGTGGTGGTGGTGGTGGGGTTAAGACCTACTCATACATTTGTATGGGTAGCAGTGATAAGGCATTGCTGCCACCACGAAACAGTGCAGTTAGATACTTACAGGAAGCTCTAGTGCTCTGATGTGGAAAGGCGGATGAGAGCTCCGAAAACCCCCAGGCTGCCAAAGCCAACCTGGTTAGCCGGGCCCATCAACCACATTAACCATCAACCGACTAACTGTCGAGACCCACTAGTACCAACCGAACCAACCTGCCGCAAGTTGCTCTCCCCTGCATGTATGTATATCGGTGGGGAGGAGGGAGGGAAAGAGGGGGAGAGGGGTTAGTTAAAACCACTAAACAAAAGGTGGACACACAATATGCTGTACGGACGAGCTTCCGTACAGAAAAGATTTCCCGTACATTGGTAGTCAGTCATGCGCCTGCAAATCCCAGGCAAGGTTTGTTACCCCAGCCAGCCCTAACGACAGCGTCTCCCTAGCGACAGGCGATGTACCCTTTGGGCTCGGCTTCCTGGTTGCATTACGGCATAGGAACGTGGTAGCCCACCGTAACAACAACGACAACAACATCCCCCCCCCCGCAGCAGCATGCCCAACAAGCCCCACATCCTCCCTAACCCTATAGAGCTCTTTCCCATCCCCATCTCCATCGCGCCTCCGATTACAACGCCCCAACCCTTCCTCCCCCCACTCGGGCATTTAATACCCTGGGGAGTATGTACGACACTACACTGCACGACACGTACCTCCCTGGAGAGCCAGGGGGTGTATTCGCGGCGCCGGAATGGGCGTCGTGGGGGTCGCAATCACATGGACCTACGTGGCCGGAGGGGGAGTGTGTGTGGGGGGGGGGATAGGGGGAGTGGGTTAGGGGCCCCGGGTGGTTTCGGAACTTCCGTACAACCCTGTCGGACGTTCCCTCGCTGGTGGCCCCCTCCCCCTCTTTCTCAGGGAGGTGTTATGTCCCCCCCGGGGCCCTAACCCCCCCCCTGGTCGACTCCGGTAAGCCACCTGCCCACCCGCGCCGTTAAACCCACTCCGTATAGTGTACCCGCAGTAATCTCCCGTGCCTGACTGGACACATACACATACACACACACGTCCCCCCTCCCCCTCCCGGCCGCACCCGCGCCCGCACCCGCCTCCTCACACTCACTCACCTTGCTCAGCACCCTCCTGAAATGCACATTGGCACGAGCGCGAATACGCTGAGCCTGGAGGGGGGGTAATGGCGGTAATGGCGGTGGAGGGGGAGCGTGCGCTGTGTTTTGGGTTTGGACCCGACAGCCGGACACCTCCCCCCTTTCCAACACGAACTTAACAGACCACCCTGGGGCCACTGCCCAATTAGTACGGCAATGTCGTACCCTTCCTGCCGCGACTTAGTCCAACAAAATGGAAAAGAGGGAGGAGCAGCCACCACCGGGGGCCGAACAGCGAAGGGAGGGGGCGAGTAGCAGTAGTAGCGCTTCGGCAGGCGGGGCCAGGACATGAAATCTTAGCTGCTGCTGCTCCTGTTCATGGCTGTAGATCGCTCTCGTGCCCTCCCCGCCCGTGTGTGTGTGTGTGTGTGTGTTTGCAACCCACAACCGGCCCACCTTCCTACCCCCCTTTTTGAGAATTGCCCCCCAACCCTGCGCACATCCCGCTCCTTACCCCCTCCCCCTTTCCCGCCCTCTTCTCCCACCTTCGCTGCGCACCTCCCCCCCTGGGCCAGTACGGCCCACTGGAGTACCCGACAACGGAAACGCAGCAACCGCCGCCAAGATCGCAACCGCCGTACATTAACAACCACCTGCCTGAAGGTAATCCGCCGGGCTCCAGAATCGGGCATTGGCCAGCGCCAGTCGTACGTCCGGGTTGAAGGCAGCGCGGAGGGCGGGGTTGTCGTACCGCTCCTGGACGAGAGCCGTAGAAAAGGGTTCCCACCACACAAAGCAGTCAGGCCCGGGTTAGGGTCCCCCACCCGCCCCGGGGGGAGACGGCAACTTTGTTTCCATCACGGTGCCCCCCACAGGGCCCCCCTCCGCACACACACACACACACACACACACACACACACACACACACACACACACACACACACACGCGCGCGCGCGTGGGGGAGGGGAAGGAGGAGGGGAAGGGGTGGGAGAGGTAGAGGCGGGGGCGGGGTAAGGGCCTCCCTCAGCCCGTATGTGATAGCGGGCTCGGTCCACTTCCGCCCTTCAGTTGCAGGGGGGTTAGTGAATGAATGCAGGCAGCCAACCCCACAAAACCCTAAACCCCTAACTCGTTCCCCGCATCCCGTCCTCCCCTCCTTTTCCCCCATGGGCTCAAACTCATATTGGCAACCGCTCCAACCAACCGCCCCAACCCCCAACGATTACCTCACAAAACACGTCACAGTTGTCACGTTTCTCAAAAGTGCCATACCCCATTGCCGTACAAACCAGTAAAACACGTACCCGGAAGTTGTGCAGCATCTCGCTCACAATGGTGACAGTGTGCGCCACCCGCAGATGCTCCAGCTCCGGAACCACCACTGGAACCAGTTCAGCGCCCAGGGACTGCAGCTCCGAAACCGCAGTACGACACACCGTCACAACGGACGGGGAAGCGTGGCGAAACCACTACAAGAAGAAAGAGGGTGTACGGAGAGCAGTATGATTAGTGTTGTATGTGGGTGTATTGGTAGGTTGTGGGGGGACGGGAGCGATTCAGTGAACGTTTTGTGGTCCCGCATACGACATGCGCGTCGACTTGTACGGCATCATGGCACACGTGCATACACAACCCTCTTCCACACAAGCCCTTCCGCAGCTTCATGCCGTACCTCGTCGTACACGCCAACCCGCAGTCCTTTCAGGGGCTGCCAAGAGCCGCCGCCGCCGTCGTCACCTCCCGGAGGCCCCCGGGGCAGCGGCGATGGCGGCGGTACGGCGGGCCATGGGGCGGGCAGCAGCGGCATCTTAACGCCATCGTACGGCACCTCCCCCGCCGCCAGCGGGCCCTGCACACTCATCACAGCGTGGAGTAGCGCCACGTCCTGAACGGCGGAACAGGGACAGCGAAACCCAGGATGGTGTTTCAGTACGGCAAAACACACACGCACACGCACACACACACGCACGCATACGGTTAGCAATCCTGGACCCCCACAAGCGCCCCATGGTGAAAAGCTGAGTAATGCTCTGCACCTTTTCCGCACCCCTCGTCCCACCTTCCCCGCTTTCAATGGGCTAAACCTCCCACCCCCTCCTGCTCCACCCCACCCACCCACCCACGCGTGTTCATGTTCGTGTTTGTGTGGTCGCATGTTTGTGCGGTGACGCGTGTGGGTTTGTGCGTCTCCTTTCCTTTCCCCACCTCTCACTCCCGAACAACCCCTCATCCCTCCCACAGTTTCTTTCCTCTCCTCCTCCCCCCTTCGTACGGCCGTACCTGAACACACCCCGCCAGTGCCCCCATGGTCGCCACCGTGCAGTCCACCTCCACCGCCCCCGCACCCCCCACCCGACCCGCACCCGGCTTGAGTCCCACCAGGCCGCAGAAAGAGGCGGGGATGCGGATGGACCCGCCGCCGTCACTGCCTAGACGGAGTATGGCGTGTGCGTGTGTTTTGGGATGGGGAGGAGAGACGGGCGGGGGGGGTCGCAGGAAGCAGGTTGGCGGCGGTTATGCGTCGGGTTGGGCGCGAGAGAGCGGGAAAGGGGGAAACAAAACCCGGGGTAAGCCAAAACCCTGAGTAAAACTCAGAGGTATCTGCACACAGGGTGGGGTTGGGGTTGGGGGTGGAGGGGAGCGAAGGGCGGGGCCCCGTCACACCCGCCCCCGCCCAGAGGCAATAGATGCAGCCCCCCTCGTCCCTCTCTCTCTCTCTCTCTCTCTCTCTCACACACACACACACACACACACACACACACCACACACACACCCCTCCCCCCCTTCCCCCCGGCCCACTCACCAACCGCGATGGGACACAGCCCCGCCGCCACCACCGCCGCACTCCCGCTGGAGGACCCCCCCGTGTAGTGACCCGGGTGACCCGCGGACGCACCGTGCGGGTTTATTGCGGTGGCCCCCGCCCGCGTGTTTAACCCCGTGATCCCCAGCCCGATCTCGTGCATGGAGGTCTTGCCCAGGAGTACGGCACCCAGGGAGCGGAGGGTGGCCACGAAGGGGGCGTCAGCGGTGACGTGGCGCCTGGGGACCCGGGAGGGCCGAGAGGAGGCGTATGTATGTATATATGTATATATGTCAAAATATATGTATGTATGTATGTATGTATGTATGTACGATAAGAGCCGCGTGTAGGGGATACGCGGCCAAGGGGGAGAAGACGCGGGTAAGCTCAGGCCGGAACATAACCCTAGGCCGATAGACAAGCCGGGGGGCAACAGAAGAGAAACCGCCGGGCCTCCTTTTCGACCTCTTCCCCACTTCAAATCACCACCATCGCACCAGCGCCCCCAACACAACATACATACACACACACCTCCACCCCGAACACGTTATCACTCACTGGGCTGCCACAAAAGTAGTCCCGGCTGCCGTACTGTACGGCAGTGCATCCGCCACGTCCTTAACGGCAAAGGGCACACCCTCCAGAAGCGACCTGGGTCGGCCCTCGCGGAGCCTGCGGAGTACGGCAGGCATAGTCATCCCCGAATACGAGGGCCAACGTATTGCATGTTGATTAAGTGCTCGTCCTGTAGTGTAGTACGGCAAGTGCGGCGCGGGAGGAGCAGACCGGAATTGGCCAGAGGACAGTGACTGATACGGTAGTGCGTTACAAAGATTAGCTGGGAACAAAGCGCTGAATCCAGACAACGCTAGTTCGCCAGTCAACCGTGCAAGCAAGCGCAAGTCAGAACGTCGTCTGTTGGGGATTTTGAATTGTTTAAATAGTGATTTACTTTGTATTCGGGACCCAGCTCAATAGTAAAGTAGATAAGGCGATTTGACGTTGCTGGCATATCGGTCTCCAGTAACAGCGAAGTGATGGCAGAGCGCGAGCAATCGCGCGGCGGAGGCCAAGAAGGCTTGGAGGACATCCTCCAACAGCGGGACGAAGGAGGACACCAGAATGGCGGAGCACCTAGTTACCCGGAGGGGGCCGATGCGGTGAGTAACAGACGCCAGCTATTGCTCCGCGCGGTCAGACTGTAGGCACAGCCAGCCGGGGGATCCGCAAGTTCTGTTATATCAAAGGCATGGGAGAGACCGGACCCAGTTTAAAATAGCGGAAAG
>NW_003307558.1:69691-70601 GCF_000143455.1 Volvox carteri f. nagariensis
ATGCTAACCAGGTCGACTGAGAGCACGCAGGGAACGTCAAGGGATGATGACAGGACACCAGACGTGGGTTACCCGGCAGACACTCAGGATGGCGACGGAAGGGATCCGACCGAGTTGGTGTCGTTGGAAGATGACCCTTGCGAAGACGACCAGTGGGTGAGTGACCAGCCGACAGGGCGGAAACCCAGAGGCGGCGGACTAGCACCGGCCCGGGAAGGGAGTGCCCACAACGCCGCGGGTAGGGAAGCACTCCAGCTGCTACAGGAAGCCTGGCAGAGGTTACAGCGACTGGGTCAGCAGGATGCGGTAGATCCGCGGGATGAACAGGAGTTTCTCGAAGAGGTCGTCCGTTTGCTCCCTGACCCCGAAGACTTCCAACCCGGAAGGATACGGCTACATGTTGCAGTGTGGCGAGCGTTCTTTCAGGCAGCTAACGAAGGCCGGCCCCTAACGGACAAACAGAAACAGTGGCTAGAATACCTGCGGGGCGGGATCCAGCTGGAGTGGGTGGCGTGCGACTACCCAGGGCAAGAACTAGCCCCGGAGCGGGGACGCAAGCTAGCTATAGTGCGTGAAATGCTGCGGGTCGCGGCGCCGGATTGCGACCTAGACTTTATGATGGCGGGTGACCGGCCGCGGGCCGTGCAGTTTCCTAACCATCGCAGCGCGACTCAGCACCATGAGTTTGTTACAGCCGAATTGAGAAAGGCCCTGGACCGAGGAGTGATACGGGAATGGCCAGCCGACGCGCCTCCCCCCACGGTAGTTAATGGCTTGCGGGTGGTGGAAAAAGACGGCAAGCTGCGACTCTGTATTAACCCNGATGTACATTAACTGTTTCTTGAGGTACCGGCCTGTGAAGTATGAACGACTGGCAGAAGTCCCTAGCTACCTCTTACCGGAAGATTGG
>NW_003307558.1:75092-76037 GCF_000143455.1 Volvox carteri f. nagariensis
ATTTGAGGCAGAGTAGGCTCCGGCAGTGCCTGGCGGGCAGAAGAAGGTAGGGGAGGTAAACGCGACGGAGAGGAGAGACAGGACTCAGGCGCGGGCAAGCCTACCGGGGGGGCAGCATCGGAGAGGCCGGGGGCGTGAGATAAGTCCAGAGCGGGCGTCGGGCCCACGGAAAGGGCGGAGGGGTTGGGCCCCCGAGGGGCAGGAACGGACGGAAGTAAGGTAGTTGACGAGCCGAGGAGGGGCGCCCCAAGTAGGGCCGGGGAAGGCAAGGAAAGCCTGCCCGGCACCGGACAGGCAAGGGGCGAGTCCTGCAGTAAGGTAGGCAACCGTAAGAGAGGGCCAGAGAAAAGGATGCGCAGAGAGAGGGGGCGCGCACCGGGTAGGCAGAAGACACAGTCGGATGAGGAGGATTCGCATAGACGAGGCGTAACAACGGCGAAGGAGGTCGCCGCTTCTGTGGAGAAGCAGAGGCTGGGTGGAGGCGAAGGTGAATGGCAAAGTAGCGACGAGCGAAGTTACCTGTGGCACGAGCCGAACTAGAGGCAACGCGGCGGAGTCTTGGGAACGAGGTAGAGAATATGAATGGTAGGTAAGAGAGTCGGCATGAGGCTGGAGGCTTACGTTTTCTGCTGTCGATGACTGCATTAGGTTATTTTCGTACTCTCTACTCGATTGCCGTGCGAGCGGCCCACCCGCCCTCCCACTAACAGCCAAATGGCTGATCGGAATTGTCTTTGAAGGGTTTGGGTACCGCGGGAGTGTGGTCGCAGACGCAATGGCCTTCCCCACAATAAGTTAGTAGTGAGTACGGATCACGCGATGACGTTTAAGCAATGAAATACGCTCAAAATACGGCATCGTCAAACATAGTTATTTTTCTACATTTCCATACCTACCAGCTATATATATATATATATATATATATATAATCCATTCAGCTGCGTC
>NW_003307558.1:76087-83361 GCF_000143455.1 Volvox carteri f. nagariensis
ATCCTGCTAAAAATGTCTTGCCGACGCAGCTGAATGGATTAGCAGTGTCAATGTCAGGAAAACTTGCGCGACTACTGCAAAAACGTCACTTGCAACTGCTGCAAGAAGACCTTCGACGGCGGCGGTGCCACATCACACCCGTTTCAGGGCGCGGACTTGACTAACTACATCGCATGGCTCTACATGGACCTGTCGCGGCTCTGTTTTGGGTTCTCTGGTACCTGTGACCCATGGGTCGGATGGCCTGTTATTTTAAGGAGAGTACGACGGTATTTCCCAACGCATTGACTAAGGGGTTTTGCTTATTATACGAGTATACGTATTAAAGGTACTCGATACGCGATATGTCCTTGACGCCTGTGACGGCAGGCAGCAGTATGTTCGTACACATGTATGTAGTGTACCCCGATACGGGGGAAGGAAACGCAGAGGGAGGGTAGAGGGACCGATTATACCCGTAGGTAGGTAGGTAGGTAGGTAGGTAGGTAGGTAGGTAGCGGGCGGCTGCCGGGCTGAGGCCCCGTCCTTCCCTCCGTCTTCGTGCTGTCCACCCCCCCGGGGCCCTCCTCACCTCGCCGTACTACCCCCCCCACCCACACACACACACAGACAAAGATCCGCAAGCACCAGCACTGCGCCAGAAGTCGCCGTCCCTGAGCTCACCACATAACACAGCCAGCACCAGCAGCACCTCGACATTGAACCTCAGCTACCGACCTCTCCAAAGGTTCCAGAAGCTTCACTTCACTTCACTGATCGCCCCCAAGGGAACTGCAAGCGCCTCACGTGCGCCATGTTCCTTACTAAGCAACAATCACAATCACACACGCACATACACCACACTCCCATTCCCCCCCTTCTCCTCCCCCCAGGCCCCCCTCTCCCCGGGTGTTGGGTGCGGTATTGCCGCACCTTCGGCTGCTCTCCTCCGCCTGCCCCCGCAAGGCCCCGGGGTCCCACCCCACGAAGAAGCCCAACGGGGGGCTGCTCGCCTCACCCGCCTGTACGAACTGAATGATGCGTTCCGCCACCTCCGAGGGGGTAACCGAACCTGGGGGGGAGTTCGGTAGTTAGTTAACCAACTGCTTAATTCGCAATTTATTTGGTTGAATAGGTCGTTAGTAGGTTGGTTCGGTTAGGAAGGGGCTGGGTCGGGTTCTGTTTATTAGCTGTGTGGTCAGGTTAGGTTAGGGAGGAAGGGTTACCTCTTTCCCATCGGCCACTTGTACGATACCGTACAGCCCGTACACCGTTGGCCGCGGCGAATGGATGAGAATCCTATTAAGGAACAGGCAGATTCTTAATCCCAACAACCACCATGCTGACGGAGAGATTGATTATATTTGCGTTGCACAAGATACCAATAATGATAAAAACAATTAAGTTTTTCGACTCGCCATCGCCCCCACCTCACCGCATCGATAAGCCCGGGCGTAGTCCACAATGGTGGGTCCTTTGGAGAAGGCCACAGGCCATTGCGGCACCGGCCCGCTGACAACCCGTCCTCCAACACCATTACCGCCACTATTAGCGCCAACCTTGAGAGCGACAGCGCCGGCAGTGGTGGTCGTTTCGGAGTCGGAGGCCGCAGTGTTGGCGTCGATTGCGTGCAGCTGGCGACTGTGCGGCAGAAGGCCGCGATCTAGGGCTCGCAGGATGCTGGCGGTGGGGCGCGCCGTTACCGTTGCCGCCCTTCCTCCATCGACCTTCATGCCGCGATCGTCACCGTCACCGTTACCGTCACTATCACCGGCATCAGGGAAATCTAATTCGTCCAGGGGCTCCGCGAGCGGCTCTGGTTCGTTTGAGACCGGGCAGATGTCGGGGTGGAAGAGCGGAGCCTCGGGCACGCGCAGGCCTTGGAGGACCTGCACAGCCAAGAAGAGTTAGTTGGCCGGCTCGGCTTGTTTGGCTCGCAAGTTCAGTACGTGCATTCACGAAAAGTGCAGATTCCCAGCCTGATTGCTGTGCAACATTCTGTTGCACTACGGAAAGCGACGATGATAAGTGTTCAGCGACTTAAAGTCGCGGAACGAAGTCGCACGACTTCATTTGAAATACGCATCTACTCGTTCTGCGATGTCACAAAGCCGCACCTGCGTAACGCCGCTCTGCTTCGCAAGGATGGGGTAAATCCATGCACCTAGACTAGATTCGAAAACGCTGACGAAGGCATTGAGGGCAAACCCCCTGAGAACCGGGGCATGTAGCTCCTTTAGCTCGTAAGGTGCATCGGTCAGCTCCTGTGCAGGCTGCAGGTGCTCCAAATGTGACGAGCTGTTGGCATTTTTCCGAGACATTCAATAGCAGAAGAAAACAACAGCAGATGGAAAATGTGCTACTCCGTACCAGTGGCCCGTAAAGATTGTCCAGATGATACGTGCTGTTGAGGGTACGCAAAGGTATGCGCAGCTTCAGTGCCGCTGTCCCCTGCCGTACTCGTAGGCGTTTTAGTCATCAGCACTGCTTGAATGTATTTTTCTCGTTATTGACAATTGACAGGCAGCAAAACATTATGCATTAGACTTGAGCTTTCATGTCTTATTCAGGCTCACTTTGCCTTGCAAGAGGTACGAACCACCAGTACGTTTCCAGTATTGTTGGTGGTTAAAGGCTGATTCGCATGTCCTGGGCCGTCACCATCGGGCCGTATTGGGACCAAGTATAGATCTGTGTGCTTAGCACTTCCCATCTGGCGGCTAAGCCACGGCTCTTCTGTGTTCCTGAGGTGTGTAGGGCCCAAGCCTGACACGCGCACCTAGATCTACCCATCAGAACGCACGTACGGATGTTTTCGCAACCCATAGATTGCGGGATTCCTAACAGGCTTATAGCCGGGCTGGTGGGCATTTTGCCAAGCTGTCCCAGATGTCACGCCATTCCGAACGGGCAAGCGGTCCGGTCTCAAGCGACTTCAGTATCGTGGGCATGGCCAAAGCTTCAGCACATGTCATGTGATGCGCTGCGTTCGTGCGGCTGTGATGTCATTTCATGCGATCATTTCATGCCTCTCCTGGTTTGATTTAGTCACAACGGTCGTGCAAATGGGCTCAGAATTCAAAATGTCAAAGAGTCTTTAGCTTGGTTTTGGTATCTTTTTAATGCCATCCTGGGCTGCCTCAGCGTTGCCAACAGGGGCATAATGAGTTCGCATATCTTAACCTTTCACAGTCCGGTCATACACGGGTAAACATCCAAAACTGGGCATAGGAATCGGTGGTAAAATTATGCAGCTTGATGATTAGTCCATAGCAGTCCCATGGTTGTGGTTTTTGATACCGATACTTCACAACTGCGGTTCTTATGTACGAGTTGGTTGACCACCGTTAGGAACCCAACCATGATGGCCTCCGTGAGCCTCTGAGTCCCGACAGTGCAAAAGTCTCGAATCCATACATCAAGTTAGACACCCTGATTTACGTTTTCGGTGATGATGTCAGAACTAGGAAGGACGCAGCAGCTCAAGGTTGATTCACGTGGATTAACGTTTGTGCTACGGTCTCGAAAGCGCAAGCTTTGGGGTTACGTGCAGTTCCTGATCCTGGACGCTTTCCTTATGAGTAGTACATTATGCGGCTGTGCAATACCTATATGCAAAGGGTGCATGCTATGTCGTTCTGTGGAGTCACCCCGAAACCAAGAAGGTGGTTTCCCACAAGTTTCGGCAACTCAGCAACATCTTTTACAGAGCTTCAGACAAGTATTTGTACTTCACCTCCAGACTAAAATAACAACCTCGCCTTTGTGATAGCCCTTTCGCCCAGAGATACGCAACCACATAGTTGCACTCTTACCATAGCCAGCCCTTGCTGAGGGCATGGCGCGCTGCCCATTATTAGCTACTCCTCAGTCGTTGTCGCTGCCGGGTGTCGTTGGACCTGTCGCGCACCGAGCGAACCCTCTTCTTCCCCATCTGCACTCCTGCACGCTTTACGTTTGTTCTGGGCCTCGGTGGTTATTTCTAACTCCTCGGAGATGTTTCCTTGACGCCGGTCGCGGCCCGTCAAAAACGCTCGCGCGCTCAACCGCCCGAGAGCCGGGAGCTTCATCGACATCATCGGAAGGCGACGCGGCAGGGGCCCGTCCCAGTTCAGATCCCAGCAACTCCGCCTCAAAACAGCAAGATGAAGATTCACATGGCTCGGACAGCGACGCCGGTCCGAGCACCAGTGGTTCCTCGCAATCCTCGCCCTCGCCATCTCCAACCCCCAGCAGCAGCCGGCCCCAGCCACACCGGCACCAACACCAGCTCCGGGGCCCCTTTGCCTGGATAGCGCGCCTTTTTTCGCTTCCACAGGCGCAGCTGCCTCTCCGCATCGCATTTAACGTGGCAGTCCTGTTTGCGCTGATGCGCCTGTGGCCGGCAGGTCGCGGCGCTGGGGGGGACGTATCTGAAGAGGCGGTCTTAAAAATGGCATACTCTGATTTCGTCAGGTACGACGGGCACGTTTCCCCACCTCGACCGCACACCACCTCACACCGCCTTCAAAACCTTTGTAGCTAGCCTTGCCGCTGCTGCCTGCCTTGCTAAGCACCCTTATTTCTCTAGGGATGCAGCAGGAAAAGTTAAAACTTAAATAATATTCGATGTAATGGCGTGGCGTGTCCCACGGCCGTCTGCCTCTGCTGTTCGCGTCCCCCTGCCCCCCGCGACCCCCTCTCGAGCCCCAGGTGCGCCAAGTCCAACGAGGTGGAGCTGGTGGCGGTGGATGGACTTAAAGTCTTTTTCACACTGCGCCCCTCCAGCCCCCTGCTGCAACAGCGCCGAATGGCACAGCAATACAACAACCAACCTAACTACCCGCCCCAGTCCCAGCAACAAATGCAGCAGCAGCAGGAGGTACAGCGGACAGGAGCAGCAGCGGCAGCTGTCGCCGCCGGGACGGCGGCAGCAACGGCGGCGCCCAGCCCTGCCGCTGCCGGCGCAGCCGCGGCAGCGGCGGCGGCCGCCGCCGCCCAAACCCCCGCCTACTTCTACACCGTTCGCCCTGCTGATTACGCCATGCCGTACGATTATTTGGAGGGCAATGCGGTGCCGGTCTCCGCTATTGAGCACCGAGAGAACCGGCTCTTGACTCTGTTGGGCTACGTGCTGCTGGTGGCGGTGGTGCTGTCCACACTCAGCCGGCTGCCCTCCAGGCAGGAGGTGGGCAGGAGCCCCGGCCGCAAGCACCGACCGGCCTCGTCACCGCCGTCGTTTTCGCCGACCGGCGGGGGCGGCGGCGGCGACGGCGGGCCTGTGAGTACCACGTTTGCTGACGTGGCGGGCGTGGATGAAGCAAAGGAGGAGTTGCAGGTGTGCGTCTGTATATATATACACATGTGTACGTACTTGTGTTTGTCTTGTTGTATGTATGTCGGGAGGGGGAGGGAGTTGAATGTGGGTCGGCAGGGAGGGCGAACAAGAGGGCTCTGCCGAGGGAGGCCGAGGCCGCCGAGCTACTACCCCGCGGTGGCTCCTCACCGCACGGCCCTCCCTGGTGCACACGGCTCTGGGGGCTGGGCGCTTTACCAAGCGGCTGTCCAGCCACCTGCTACTTGGGTCATGGTCAGACAGTCTCTTGAGACACCACATACACCCACATGGGAGGGCGGGGGGTGCGGGCTGGGGGCCTGGTGTGATGGAAAGAGTGGAATCGGAGGGTGGGGAAGAACGGGGGGACTTAAGGATGGGGGCTGGCTGAAAGGGATGTGCGAGGCAGGCCCTGCGGCGGCAGTGGTTGGGATTCGGTTGGTGGTTGGGGCCGCTGCGGAGGGGGGGGGAGTTGCGGATAAGAGGTCTTGGGCACCGGGGAGGAGTGTGTGTGTTTTGGTGTGTGTGTGTGTCATCTCACCTCACCTGACAGCTCCCCCCCTCACCCCCCTCATCCCCCGGCCGTGTAGGAGATAGTGGAGTACCTGAGGTCCCCGGAGCGCTTCTCCCGACTGGGAGCCCGACCGCCTGCCGGGGTGCTGCTGGTGGGTAGGGGGGGGGCAGGGTTAGGCGGGGAGAGATGGAGGCGGGCGGTATCATCGGAGTGCTTCACGGCCGTGTGCCATTGTGGTGGCGGCTGCTGGTGGGGTTCCCTCCGTTCAGTCCCGCCCTGTCCACCTCTCTGGGCTGTCTCTTTCCTTCGCCGTTCCCTCCCCCCCTCTCTCCGCCTGCGTGTCTATAAGCCCCCGTCTTCCCCCCCTCCCGGGCCCCCTCCCGGCCTCCCCCCCCGGCAGGTGGGTCCCCCCGGCACGGGTAAGACCCTGCTAGCCAAGGCGGTGGCGGGGGAGGCGGGAGTGCCGTTCTTCTCCATCTCCGCGTCCGAGTTCGTGGAGCTGTACGTGGGGATGGGCGCCATGAGGGTGCGGGAGCTGTTTGCAGGTAGCCGTGGGAGGGGGGGGAAGAGGGAATCACATGCTGCAAGGAAATCAGGTAATGAATGAGCTGCTGTCGGCGAAAGGCGTCCAAGAGGTCCGGAACTGCCCCTAGGCCTAGGAAGGGAGGGAGGGAGCCCTAAGCGGTGTGATGTCACCGACCCCCCGGGGTCCCGGAAATAAAGCCCCGTTGCGTTACGGACCACTCTTTGGTGTAGTGGCCGTCATTGTCGACGTCTGTCCTCGAGGGGTTGCCGTGGAGGTCCTTCAATCCATCGTAACTCAGACTGACGAGGGACCGGAGGGTGAAAGGGGGAGCTATGTGTGGGCGGGTGTGTGTGTGGGGGGGGAACGTGGTGGCGAGCAGTGGCGGAATGGGACAGGGGCTCAGAGATTCCTTGGGGCATGTGGATTTTGCATTCTGCATATGGCCCTTCCCCTCCCGACGTACGGCATGCACATGCACTGCCCCTCTTCCCGCCTTCTTCCCCCCCCACCCCTCCAGCCGCTCGCCGTGAGGCCCCTGCCATTGTGTTCATTGACGAGATTGATGCCGTGGCCAAGGGGCGGGACATGAGGTTGAGATCTGTGGGTGAGTGGTGGTGGGGATTTGGGGTTTGGGGGGTGGGATGGGGGTGAGTGTGAGGGGTGGGAGGGGAGGATGGAAGGGGTGGGTGGGGTGGGTGGGAGGGGAGGATGGAAGGGGTGGGTGGGGTGGGTGGGAGGGGAGTGTGGAAGGGGTGGGTGGGAGAGGGGTGGGAGAGGGTTGGGATGAGGGGCCCCTTCGGGGCGCTTTCGGAGGGGGCCCGAAGGGCTTTGCTATCGTACGACAATACAAGACCGTCCTGCCTGGCCGCCTTGGGTTTCTCCTGAGCCATGTCATTCGGCACCCGGCCCCTTAGCTGGGCCCTGCAGCCGAGTCAAATATC
>NW_003307558.1:83488-179524 GCF_000143455.1 Volvox carteri f. nagariensis
TGAGAAGAAGAGGAGCATATTGCAGGTATGTGTGTGGGGTGGGGTGGGGTGGGGTGGGGTGGGGTGGGGTGGGGGGGAGGGTCGGTGGGGGGGGTGGGGGAGAGGGGGGAAGGAGGGGAGAAGGAGGGGATGGGAGGCTGGACTGGGAGAGGTGTGTGTGTACGGGGGGTAGCAGTGGGCCGTGGGTGTTCTCCTGGAAACACATGCATACAGACGTACACTCACAGTTTAGCAATTGGGGGTTACCCCGAGTATGCCTTGTTGAGGCGCTTCTTCGCGTGTGTGTGTCTTGTTAATTATTAATTATTAAGGGCAACTCAGTTGTACAGTTGGAAGGGAAGAAAGGAGGAACATATGTGCGTGTGTGTGTTTTGTCGTACTGCAGGGCGTTGAGAAGGCGGTGGTAGCTCGCCATGAGGTAGGACACGCCCTGGTCGGGGCGGCGGTGGCCAAATTGCTCGATGGTTTCGGAGAGCCCGCCCGTCTGTCCATCGTACCCAGGACGGGGGGAGCGCTGGGCTTCACGTACACGCCTCCAAAGGTACGACGTTGTCGTACCTATCGCATATGGCAGATACCTAAAAATGGGAAGATTGTACACGGTACACCACGTGTTTGTGACGTGTACGGCGTCACGGAGCTGTGTTTCAGACTTGTGTTAGGGCTCCATTGTGTCGGGTGGAGGCTGTTAACACATACAGACATAACACATGTATGCGCGCTACTGAGGGCAGGAATCGCCCCTTGATTCCCCCACTCCTCCTCACCTCGTTCCCGCGCTCCAATCGCCATGGGCGCCCAGGGCAGTGCTGCTGCCTCGGTGCTCCCAAAGTCCGCCCGCAGCTGATGCTTCGCTTCATCCGCATCGCCACTTGCTTTTACCTCCCCCCCCCTCCCCCCCCCCCCTCCCCCCTCAATCGTGTGTGGTTCGTCTTTCCCCCTCCGCCCTCCCCGGCATCAGCTTCACTCGTTTGTGGTTCGTCTTTCCCATCCCCCCTCCCCCCACACGCATATCTCCCTCTCTCCCCACCCACCCCCACCCACCCTCGGTCCCGTCCAGTCTGAGGACCGCGCCCTGATGTTCGATTGCGAGATCCGAGCCCAGCTGGCAGTGCTGATGGGGGGGAGGGCGGCGGAGCACCTCTCGTGTCCCGCGGTGTCCACCGGAGCTGCAGACGACATCCGCCGCGCTACTGACTTGGCCACACGTGCCGTATCCGAGTACGGCATGAGCCGCCTGCTGGGCCCTGTGAACGTTGCCGTATTGGCCTCGGGCGGAGCGGACGGCGGCGAGGGCTTGGCTTTTCTCCGGGAGGGTGGTGGCGATGTGGGTCGGTTGGTGGAGAGGGAGGTACGGGAGCTTGTGGAGGGAGCGTTGACGGTTGCGATGGCGGTGGTGGCGGGGAATGTTGCCGTACACAGCGGCCTTAGTGAGGATTTGCAGCGCGAGGAGAGGGTGGAGGGGGAGGTGTTGGCGGGGTGGCTGCGGGGTGTCCGCGTGCCGGAATGTCTAGGAGAGTTTGTGTTGAATGGTCGGTTGCCCGATAGGGAGGCGCTGGGGCTGGGGCCGGGAGTGGGTGTGGGCTCGGGGGGAGGGATGGGGTTGAGGGTGGAGGGGGGCTTGTCGGTGTGAGGCTCGCGGCTGATTGGGATGGTGAGGGAGCTTGGGGGGGAGGCTGGGTAGGGGGAAGGCGAGTGAGGGGTGGAGGGGGGGTTGAAAGGTTGTTGTGAGCGTGAGGGGCCCCGAGAAGAGGGAATTGTTTGCATGATGGTGTATGTGTATGTTGGTGTACGAAAGAGAGAGGGAGGGAGAATGACGAGTGGCTTGTGTGTCTGTTTGTGTGTCTGTGTGGTTTTTGAAGGCGTGTACACCTCAGCGGCTGTGTGTATGATTACGTAGCGCATTCAAAGCAGCAGCAGCAGCTGCCGCTGCTATATCATGCATGTATGTATGTACGTGTATGTGTGTGTTTGCGGTCTAAAATCGAACGGAATGGGATCGCAACGCCGGAAAACTGAGAAGAGTGACATAGCGGGTGCCATGGAGGTGGTTTCAGAGCTCAGCTTAAGAAAAAGGACTTGCGTGTGTATGTGCGTGTGTGTGTAGGTTTGCGCATGTAGGGATCATAATTGCGGCGTTTTGTTGTTCATGTCGCTGTGTCGGCATGGCGCGAGTGTGTGCATGTGCGTTTGTATGCGTGTTTGTCGTGCATGGCATACCTGCTGAATATTCCTTTTAACTGAACTATGCTTTGTGTCGGTTTTGTGAAACACAAATGCGCATGTTAGTCGCTTACGCTGCCATATATTGCCGTACCTACAGTGTGCTGACGTGTCTGCACGTATATCGCAAATTATTTCTCCTTTCCATGTTTTGCCTGGATGTGTTTCGTGTCAGTAAGCTGTTTGATTGAGTGCGCAGTCCAGTGAAGGATGATATCGTCCGGTGGATGGCGGCTGAATCCCCCGGGGGGTGGAAGGTGGAAGGTGTATGGCTGCTGCTGCTACTACTGCTTCACCTGGCACCAGTAATGCGCAATTCTGAGCCGCAGCAAAACGCCATTTTGAAGACGGTGGGACGGCTTTGAGGAGGGTCAGAGACTCAGGGGGCAGACGAGCCGGCTGGCGAGGTGATATGTGCTTGTATGTATGTTTGTTTGTGCGATGGTGACTTATTTCTCATTGGTGGTGATGCTGCTGCCCCTGGTTGCTGTTGTTGATTTGGTTTCATAATTTCCGTTTCATAATCGTTGTCTTAGTCGTCCAACATCCAACAGTCTTCCAATCTGGTTTCCTGCCCACATGTGAGACTCCTCGTTTTCACCTGCTATGCATTCCCCGCGCACGTGTACACAGCTGGGTTGTACGGCACACCAGTCCGCCCGTACACTACGTCGAGAATTAGGAGCCTCTCTCCGCATATCTCCACAGACGGTTGAAAAGGGTGTGTGGGGGGGGGTGAGGAGGGAAAGTCGAGGAAGATGCATTCGGTGTCCAGTCTGCCGTCATCTGTCCATCTAGACAGAGTGTATGTTTGTCGCTTTGTGCTATTGCCACCACCAGTGCTGCTACCGCTACCGTGCTTAGCGTCAGGAGCCGTATGCATGCTATGTATCACACTCTGCAGCTGTCACAATTCCGGTGGCAAATCAAAGTATCTAGTGTAATCATTCTACACAGCTTGTCATTGTAGTTATACCCTATAGCCTTCATGGCTGTACGGATGCGTTCGAAGTGCCGGATAGGACACGGCAAGGCGGAACCGGGGCTGCCAAGGGCCTTACACTACTGCAGAGGAAAGATCGCAGGAGGCGGCCCCTGGTGGCCCATAGCTCAGGCGAAGGCCAACCTTCATACGTGCGGCATCGTCTTGAAGCCGGGTGTCTAGCTGCACAATTGCGTCCGTCATCCAGCGGCCAGCGGCCTTACTAGCCTCTTGGTGCCCCTCTGGCTGCTGCTGTGCTGTTTCCCCTGATGTGCATGGAGTGTGGTATGATTCCGCGCTTGATGCCCACGGCGCTGTACATGACAGCGAGCTTCTTCCGGAATGAGGTTAGAGCTGAGGCTGCTGATAGGTGACTGAACAGAGCCGGTCCTCTGCTGCAGCTGCTGGCCTTGCTGTGTCGCCTTTACCCTGCGCAGTAGCCGACCCACATCCTCCGAGGGGGAGCTGGGGACACGGGCGTAGCTACAAAGCGACAGCAGCCCCTCTGACAAGCCCACTGGGCAAGCCACGCTCCCTGCACGTGCAATCCCCACGGTCTGCCCTTTGCACTCCTGGTCCGTTTTGGATCTGGGCAGTGTAGTGTAATCGCCATGTGGGTGTCGCGCAGGGCGAGCAGATCGTACGTGACGGAGATGTGGGCTAGGTCGTTGAACCTCAGGAAGCCCGCGAACATGACCGATATGGCCGCTACCATCATCAGGTCTGGCAGTGATGCGTCCGGCCCAGCGAAGTGAGCAGCCAACATGCGGACATGCTCTAGTTACATGCTTTCCCTCTGCAACTTCTTCCCTTACAGTGTGCGCCTGCTCAGGTCCCGTACGAGTTTGCATGCTGGGTGCTCCGTGGGGGAGGGGCGGCCTGCGAAAAAAAAGTGGCAGGCAATAGCAGCAGTCGCCCTTGCGACACGACCCGGGCCTGCTTCATCCGCTTGCGCGGTTTGGTAGACGTGCATCAGGTACATAGCCACTATCTCTGGCCTGATATCGTAAACGTCGCTCGCCCGAATGTGTAGTAGCTCTGCCCAATCTAGGAACTCCTGCCATGGCTCCTTGTACTGCGCGACCGTGCTGCTAGCTCGCGCTTTGTGGGCCTCGCTTGCCAACGCCAGAGCTAGACCCTCGATCATTGGGTTGGCGTCCAAGGGCACCTGGCCAAGCAGTGTCTGCGCGCGTGCCTTAACTCCTGTGAAAGCCAGGGGGCATAAGGATCAGGGGCCACAGCGATCAGGCGCGGGGAAGGGGTTTAGAAGTCGGCAAGGAGTGCAAGCGACAGCCAACTTTTTGGGACCTCGTTTCCCGAAGACCCGGGCAGGAAGAGGTCATACGCCTTGCCCAGCTCTCTTAGCCCGTGGACGCAAGGTGCAAACCACTTCCCGTGCTGAGTCAGGTAGGACCATCAGTCGCGCGTCGGCCAGCGGGGAACAATCAGGCAGATGCGCGCCTTGCACACCGTGAGTAGCAAACCGAAATGCAGGTTCGCCCAGCAGTTCCGCTCCCAGTGGAACCTAAAGCATCCACACCCGCGGTATCTGGCGTGAAGAAATTGAAGATAGTATTGTGGCAGCTGGTTGACCACTATCGCCTTCCAGACCGCGGCACAAGCTCTCAAGCGCTCCCGCATCTTAGGCCTATCACTACTACCCGTGCTAGGAGGTGCGGCTTCACAAGGCGGGTCATCAGGCAAAGGTGTTGGGTTCTCACCTTCTGGGGCCACTCTTTCACTCCTCGATGGGGCGCCTGCGGCCTGATGGGGTTCCTGGGCTTGCCGGGCGCCCTTGCTCCGGGGCTGGGCGGGCTCTGCGGGGCCAGGTGCAGGACGCTTGGCGGTGTTCTTGGTCTCCACTTGTGTGTTGTCTGGTTGGGCAGGTGGGGGCTGCGTGGGTGCAGGGGCTCTAAAACCCGCGGCCACGAGCAATGCAGCCAGTATTGTGGCGGCCATATCCCCTGCATGGAAAGAGACAAAGAACGGGGGAGATGAATAGAGCCCGGAGCTCGTGGAGACTGAGGCTACAAAGCGGGGGGAAGCCACCGCTCCCGGGATGACAGCACCCAAAACAGGCTACGTGGAGGCGACCTGCGGCATAGGGGACAGGGCCACCAGAGCCCGCAACCTGTCCAGTGCCTCCGTGTCGCTGTTAAGTAAGTGCATGAAGAAATTCTCGGAAGGAAGGACAGGTCCGGTCCGAAGCCGGCCACCTGCGCCTGGAAGCCGTCATGGTCGACAGGACCGCGCTAACATGGCAATGAGGCCCCAAGGCCGATAGCAGAAAGCAGCTCTCATGCGGATGGCAGGGCGTTGATGTCTTTGACCACGTCCGAAGAGCGGCCTGGTCGACGTTCCGGCTCAAAAGCGCCTCGGCGGCTTCTAGATCGCGTTGAGTGGCTGGCGGCAATGAACCCAATTCCCCGTCGCCGGCTGCTTCGATGGCTCCTGCGTTGACCATGTTGCCTCCCGTTGTCTTTGCCTTCTTACCCGTCATTCTTTGTTTATGCTGGGACTGCTCCTGGTTTTTAGGGAGGCGGTCGGCGGCGGTGTCTAATTGTTATGGTAGGGCGTCGATGAGTATTGAGAGTAGTCGGTAAGGTCTTGGAATTTGAAGTGAGAGCAGCTGGAAGCTCCAATAGTGTAGGCAGAATGCCGGATATGTGGAGCTGTTAGCTGTCAGCTAATAGCTGAGGTGACAAATTCAAAATTTGGCAAGCCGTACGACTGCCGTACACAGCTTAGAGGCTATACTCGCTTCGCGCATACCGCATTGTAACTATATAATGCAGGCATATGCGATTCTTGATGTTGTTACAAGAACAATATGCGATTCTGACATCTTACGTAGATGCAGCACGATCAGGTAAAACATCTGTTTGGTTCCATGTCTTATTTCCAAGGTAGTACGCACATAGTACGATAAGCCTGCCTTTCACCGAGCTAATTCCGCTTCTATTACAAACTGTCATTAGGTCGCAGTTGCAACGAAAGCAACAACAGCAGCAACGACAACAGCTAGGATTCAACCAGTTACGCGTTGGTGGCGCTTTTACTTCAATTTCTCGTCCGCACATCCGGCATTAGGCCACAATCCAGACATCTTTTAAATCAACAGGAAATCTCTATATTTCATACCGGCTATACGCATCTATCTATCTGTCTGCCTGACGCGCCGTCTACAAAACAGCAAACCCTCTCCACTTCAGGCGGGGTGAAGGTGTCCTCCCCCTCTTCCTCTTCCTCCACATGTGTAAGATGTGTACGCCAAGTACGGAGAAATGTCAACGGTAGGTACATAATCCCCCCGCAGCCTTACACAATATCGTCTGCAACTGATAGAACCGATCAATGAAAGGGACCTGATGTACGCGTACAACACCTCCACCGCAACGAGAAAACATCAGCAATGTGTCTGCGTTGCTACGCTGACTAAAATAGCTACTTGGAAGCGCATATTACGTAACGAGACGCGAATGCGAACGAGTCAATTCAACAACAACACACCCGACGCTCCTCCCCATAAAAGGCATATGTAACAAACCACATCATGAACAAGAGCAGTATACAGACCAACTGTCTTTGCTGACCGCGGGAACGGAATAACAAGCAAATCACAATCGTATTTCCAACCGACAACCAACAGTGGCGAGACAGGTGCAACTCATTTTTTTCAGCTGCGCCTGGGGATGTGCGCGTGTCCATTCAGGAAGTCGTCGCCCAATCCTCGACGACAACTATCTTTAGACTAAACAAACAGCGACTGACCACCCTCCAGCGCACTCCTAGTCGTCCCTCCCGTCATCCCCCCGGGGTTTTAGAGAATTACCAGAACCACCACTCCACAACTGTCCCTCCTCAACTCCACGACTATGGTCCTGTAGGACTCACCATCGCGCCATCCTCCACTCTGATCAAACGAGTTGGGCTTTGTGGGGACTTGTTTCCAGATTCCAATCCCAGAAAAAAATCCGGCAATCCACACACGCATATTTCGTACACTAAAAAATGTATACCTGTGTGAAATTCCACGCCCAGCGCCAACCACCTCGACCCTATCTGAATACACGGGACACGACGACTACCCACAACAGCACATCCGGCTCGCGACAGTCCCAACTTCATTTTCGCAACTATCTACGAGAAGGGGGAAGATGCTCGGGAGATCATCACCCTGGTTCGCGGATCGATGACGGCCACCATAGACCGCAGGCCCCGGGCGCCCATTGCCCCTACAGCGCCCGAGCTTGTGCCGGACCTATCTATCGGACCTATCTATCCACCTGCGCGTCTAGCTGCCCGACTGCCGGCCTTGCTGCCCGGCTGACCAACTACCCTACTAATATCCCCTCTTCTTTAACCCACCAACCCAACAATCTACAACCTGCCGTTCCATAGTGTGACCGCCGCAATACTTATGTAGCCAGGGCTCTACGCCGTCTTATATAAAAAGTACACAGCCATATGAGACCAGGGTGTTCACCGTTCGGGATACGGGGACGGCCTTCTCCGACCCACTCATCCACCGACACGGACGTCGCAAACCCGGTAGGTGGTGTACAGCCCCCCATGGAGGAGGACGTGTGTGTGTGTGTGTCAACAACTTCATACCGGCCTTCCGTCATCATCTCCCCCCCAACACACACAAACAAACAAATATGGCAGCGAAACCAACGAGCATCAGCAGCAAGCAGAAGAGCACCGGAGATATTTCATTACCAGACCTCCAGAGGTCGATCCGGCCAGCCGTACTCGCTGCCGTACTCGTTATACAACCTCTGGAATGCCGCCACCACCTTCTCAAGCGTCTCGTCCACCAGTTGCTCGAAGCGTTCGTCATGTGGGTCGGTGTACGGCACGCGGACAGCGCGCCCGATGCACATGAACAGCGGTTGGGGTCGCGGTACGGGCAGCCCCCACAGTCCTGAGATGTGGGGAAGTGGGGAAGGCGGGAACTCCACACTCAGGCGCTGGCGCGGACGCATCAAGGCCGACCATTCTCAGCTGCGCTTCCTCCCCTCCGACATAAACGCCCTCTATCTCAAACCCGTACATCTGTACAAAACACACAGACCCCACCGGCTCAACTGCCTCTCCTCCCCTGGCCCCCCCCCTCACTCACCCATAATAGTCCCAAGCGCCACTCGCAACTTTCGAGAAAGAGGCTGCAGAGCCGCAGGCCCGAAGGAAAGCAGCTGCAGTGCGCCATGGGCGGGGTTCAGGCCAATATGATTTGGCGATCAAGTACATGCCTTTGGATTGGGATGCTGATGGCAGAGCGGAATGTGGGATCCCGCTAGCCGCAGGGCCCGCAGCCTGGATCGGAATAAGCGACCTGCTGTCCCTCAGAGGCCTCTGGTGAACAACAAAATCCACCCGCCGATCCGATTTAAACAGCCCACCGTCGTTCATGCACTGCGTCCACACACACGTCAAAGGGGATCACAGCTCCCGGCCTGGATGGCCATCTCACGAGCTCTCAGCTCAGGGCCATGAGGACCTTCGCTGGAAGCGGAAGGAGCTGTAGTACGGAGAAGCCGCCACCACCACAAAGGGCCCCTGCCGCAGGTGGACCTGAGGACTATACGCTTAACCCATTCCCCAACCACACACACACACACACACACACACACACACACACACACACACACACACACACACACACAAAACGGGCACAGAACGCAAAACGGGCACACATACACACACTTCTCATCCACAGCAAACCTTCGCTCGCGAGGCGCATTCCCGCCTCACGTGAGCACCCACCTGGCTGTTTCCAAAGTGGTACACGGGTACGATGGGCACGCCTGTCTCCAGCGCCAGCCTGTTCAGGAAAATAATGACGACACATCATGCAAGAAGTGTATCAGCACACGCGCGTTCAGATACGCGTCGCGTTCACGCTGTAAGCAGCGGCTCATGGGGTGATCACGCACAGGACCCAGAATCCAGGATCTACGATTCAGAATCCAGGATCTACGATTCAGAATCCAGAATCCAGCTTGTGTAGCACCGCAAACGATCGCAGGCGCTTATGCGTAGAGTCCGCCTTCCATCGGATGCTCCGACGTACCCATGTGGCGACTCTTCCACCTCTCTCCAGAAGGCTACCTCACCTTACCTCACACCACCTCAACTTACCTCACAAACCCACGGCGGCCCAGCATCTTGATGCGCTCCCGCTCCGAGCCACCCACCTCCGCCTGGGCGAACATCTCCGCTATTCCCCCGGGCAACACCGCCACAGACCTACACGCGATTGTCCATTATCAGGAGGCGGCGCACGAAGACTAACGCAACCCCCAAGTATTTAACTCCCTTAAGTGCAAACGTACGGCACTGAGATGTCTCCGCCCCTAGTGCCGTGGTTCCAGTGCCAAGATGCATCAATCAATACTCAGAAGTATTGAATATATATACATATCATGAAAGCGATTTATTGCACAGCGGCATACTCCCGCAACTCGTCATGCCCCGAGCGCCGATCAACCGTCATCATGAGCACAACACCACCAGGTACGACTGACCCGCGGGTCTTCAGCAGGTGCATGGCAGTATCCCGGTGTGCGGGTGCTGCGCCCATCCAGGACTTGATGTGGCGCCAGAGGGGCACGTAGAAGACGCAGGACGCAGCCAGACAGTACATGGGGTGGCCAGGCCACAGCAAGCTGCCCAGGCTGCCCGCTAGCATCTGCAGAGGGGGCCGGTAATGAGTTGTGTGGGTGGTTGGGTGGTTGGGTGGGGGAAAGTCATTTGTTGCCCGGTAGCAGGGGTTGGGGTGAAGGGCCTTCACTGAAGGCTGCATGTTGCATGGCCTCTTTTCATGTAATGATCCCTAAACTCAAAGCCCGGACGCAGCCCTGCCATGCCATGCAGCTCAGACAGTTGTATTGTGTGCGAATATTTACATGCATACATACAGCATCCAAAGCCCAGTAGCAGTAGCAGTAACAGTAGCAGCAGCCCCAGGCAATAACAGCAGTAACAGAGCAGCAGCACTAGCAACAGTCGCAGCATTGACATAGCAGCAGTAGCAGTAGCAGCAGTAACATAGCAGCAGCAGCTGCAGCAGCACTAACCGCCCACCTGGGACAGCGGGAATGCCCCATGCGGGCTCATCACGAAGATGTGCGGACGACTCAAATCGGGTAACTCCTCGTACAGAAAGGAATAATTGAAGTAGGCCCGCCACAGCCTATCAGCAAGGCAGGGAGGGAGCGGATGAAGAGCCAGAGTGTGCGTATGTGCGTGCGTGCGTGAGTGTGTGTGAGTGAGTGTGAGTGTGAGTGTGTGTGAGTGAGTGTGAGTGTGAGTGTGTGTGAGTGTGAGTGTGTGTGTGTGAGTGTGTGTGAGGGCGATCCGGTATCTGATGTGGACGCGTCTTGGAAGAAACGGGGAACGAGAGGGGGGAGATTGGAGGCGAACAGTACTTTACAACCCTAAGGACTTCATCATTCACGCGGTATTGCTGGATCAGGCTCTGGAAGTCAGTATAGTTTTTGAATTTGTAGTGGACTTTGAAGGGCAAAGCAAAAATGTCTCTAGCTGATTGCTAGGTTCCAGATTGCTTTTATTTCATTTTTGCTTGTAATTCAAATAAGCATAGTCCTAAAACATTTCCAATTATTTATATTTACACTTGGAACTCCTCTTGCTCCAGAAACAATAGCGGCATATCGCGTTACGTCCGTGCATAACTTCCATACCTAACTTAGCATCGGTTGATCCCCCTATAGTTTTTTTGCTATTTCTTCCACGCCTATTTCATGAATTCCTGACCATTCACTTTCACTTTTGTTCCCATCCTATGTACCATGAAGTACTTCGTCTCCTACATTTATAGCCGCCACCTAACTTCTAGCAATTTCAGGTCTCCTTTGTCCTGATTGCAACCCCCGTCCAGTGATTAGTGTTTAAGTCTTATTAAACTGGTTTCCTAGTCGACTGTATATAAATGTATACAATTAATTGACTGCATATGAATGTATAAAAACAACTGCTAACTATTTATCCTGGCGAAGGCAGAGGTTTCAGGACTGGGGACATCTTCCTTGGCCCGTGCCATGTTGAAGCTCGGGATATGGCAGCCACTACCCTTTGAACAACAGCCCACAACAGCCAACAACAGCCCACAACTGGGGAATAAAAGTAAACAAGATATTAAAACTCTGACAGATTTAGCGGTCCAGAAAACCGAAGATGTGAACTTCCCTTACTTGAGTAGGGATGAGTTCATGAACGCATCCCATTGCTGCCGCGCCGGCATTAGCAGCGTACCCACAAGCACAGCCAGTACGACAGCCGCCGTGACCGATCCCCAGAGAGCTGCTACTGCCAACATGAGCAGTAGGTACGGCCAGCCGACGTACAGACCCAGCGTCACCTGGGCCAACACCTGGTACGGCAGAGGCAACTTGAAGGACGGACTGCGGCCGTCGGTATAGGCGCGCACGTATGGCGGAGGCCGGGGGACCGGCGGCTCTTGCGGCTGTAGCACCACCAATGGCGGAGGGCTGCTACTGCTACTGTTCGCAAGGCTGTAGCTTCCGTTGGTACCGGAAGCGATGATGGCGTCACCGCAGCTGCTACATGCGCATGCAGCCAACGTCCTCACACTTCTCTTCGTGGCGTTAGCAGCTGAAGCAGCAGCAGTTTTGCAGGCACTGCCGTCAGTTCCGCTGTCGCTATCACTGCAAATGCCACCGCCATCGCTGCGGCTGCTGCTAAAAACGCTGTCGCTGCTGTCATGACGACTCGTAGCATCGCTGAAGCACCCGCTGGCGCAGCTACAGCCACCACTCGACCCATCGCAGGAGTAATGTCTACTGCTACATCCGCTGCTGATGCTGCCGCCGCTGCTGATGCTGTCCATGGGCGGATAGAACCTCCCCTCCAGGGCCACCGTTCCCCTGCGCAGCGGGCTAACGTCTTCAGCCGGTACTGCCGCTGCAGCCGCGCCCGCCAGCTCTAGCTCCCACTCCCCCATCTTTGCCGCCTCAGCCGCAGCCACCAAAGCCTCCGCATTTCCAGCCGCCTGAACCTTACCACCAATTGCCGCAACAGAGGACGTGGAAGGGGCAGCCGTTGGGCCATGGCAGTTGACCCCATTGTCTGCAGTGCGCCGCAGTACGGCAGTACGGCCAAGTAGCAGCGGCGGCAGGCCGACAGCCGTTGCAACGTCAGCGCAATCCGTGCCGCCCACCGCCAACCCGGAATCCGCGGCCGTCGGTGTTGCCGGGCACAACGGCGGTGAACTTCCCCCCGCTACCAGCGAATTGTCTGAGTTCCGCAAGCCCCTCGCCGCCATCGCCCCTGCTGCAGACGGCACCGGTGTAGACGTCGATCCAGAGTGGGAATATGAATGTGTCGGATGCGCGTGTGACGGCGGCGGCGGCGGCGGCGGCGGACCCCGCCTGCGGCGAAACGGCGGCGAGTACGACCGTGTGTACTGGCTGAGGACATGCAGGTACGCCTCCGCGGCGGCGGCAAGTGCTGCGACGGGAAGCGACCTGTACGAACGCAACTGGCGGCTGCTGACGGCGGGAACCGTGGCTGGCATGCCACCACTGTTGCTACTGCCGCCCCCACTGCTGCAACCGCTGTTGTTATTGCTGCCATCAGCAGCAGACTTTGGCCGGTACCGATGATGATGGTGGTGTAGATGGGGCTGTGAGGCCATGAAGCCCGCCGACGGCGGCGATGGCTGCGGCGGAGGTACGGCAGTGGCCGCGTGCCGCTGGCGGCCCATCGGATAGAGAAACGTGCGCCGACTCGCGCGCCCGTGCAATCCCGAGCTTCCGGACACCAGCGGAGGGGGATCACCAGCGGGGCCGGCGGCAGCGGTGGCGGCATGAGCAGCCGGGCGGTGCGATGATGTCCTGTGCAGGGTAGCACGGGGATCGGGAATGACTGCCCCACCGGCTGCTCCTGCTTCGCTGCTCCTGCGTCGCTGGAGCGAGGAAGGCAACGACGGTGATGACGATTGCGGTGCTGCCGTAAACGGTGGCGATTGCCCGTGGCGTGGCGGCGCAGCAGCATCGGCGGCGGCGGCGGCCGCCGCCTCAATTCGTGTAAATTTTGTCTCGGACGTCATGCAGCCCAGGCGCCCCACGCCTTGGCGACAATTTTTATAAGACGATGGCGAGGACGGCGGCGGCGATGGAAGAGGTGTTGCGTTTATGACTTATAACCCTATGGGACACAGTACATACATGCATGCATACCGACATGCATACAAACATGCATACAAACATGCATACAAACATGCATACAAACGTCCTAAACCTCAACCATGAACCCTAAGTATCCCCTGTGCGTCCGTCTGGGTGTGATTGTCAGTGAGATCGCATCTTCACGATTTGTGCGACATTTCGGCGGGAAAGGGACGTTTTATTTAACGAACGTCGGGTTTTAAACCAAGCAGGTCAAACCTCGGGGGGCCTCTCCGAGGTTTCCGCGGTCGGCTTGTGGACTGACGCTACACATCATACACATCAAGGACGATTCGGTTGCTTTACAAAGGGAAAGGAATGTCTGTGGCCGATTAACAGCAGATAAGGCAGAGAGAGTCTAGCTCATTTGCAAACGCATGATCCCAACTCCATTGCTTTGCGCATCAGCTAGATGCGCCTCGAAATCGCACCTCCGAGCGTCCATGGATGAGGCAAGCAGCATAGTCATGGCCCTACCCTCGCCGTTTCGCAACACTGGGCGCGGCCAAACAACATACCTGATGAGTGCGCCTTCCGGTTTCTATATGAGAGGTATGACCTTTCGGACTTTATGCGTTTGCCCCTGACAGGACGCAGGAAGGCGGAGTAAAGCACAGTGACCACTGCGTCCGGCCTTGGCGGTCAGGGAAATCTGGAAACGTGTCCAGGGGGCCCTGCTAATGCTGCACAGCTGCCTTCGCCTTTTGATCTGCTGGGAGCTGGTTTAGTTTAGAGCCCTCGCTCACTACTCGCGCGCTTACTCGCGAAGCGCAGGTTTAATGTGCGGCGCGACGGGTGACATTCCGTGCAGCAGCGTGAAGATCGATGCAAGATTACATATACTTCTCACAACTAAAATATGCGCCATGAACGAAACACTGGTTCGGGAGCTATTAATCCTACCTGACCGCGATGATGAAGCGAAGAAGCGACACCTCAAGTACGGACTGCGCTTGAGTATTTGTTAGGAGTGTTGTGGTCTTGGGATAGCCAAGGTTAGATGCAAATTGGCAGGGCAAATGTTGTGCCGCTGCTTGCGACGACGTGGGCTGGTCTGGACGGTTCGTCTTTTTGTCCGAGGGGTCCTGCGAACGATCGCCTTGCCTTGGCGGGCTGATCAACTCCAGGCTCCAGACGTTAGGAATCCGATTCGCGGAGGAGCTTTAGGTTTATCTCAGGAGGAATTTGATTCAAGATTGCGAATTACATTTCGAAGCCAAAGTGCTGCTTTTAGAGGCAAAGAGATCCTTTCATCCTGAGACGGAACGCCGCCCTGGCGGATGAGTGGTGCATCCAGAAACATTGCCAGTACTCGGGTAGGTCCTGGTCCGTGGAAGGTTGCAAGGTGATGCAATTTCTTGGCTGGTACAACACGGAATAATGTCGCGGTGCGCCGCGCGCGCCGTTCATCGGTCAGCGTTTGAAAGCTGAGGAGCAGGCTTTTAAGCCTATCACCGCGGCTCCTCAAATACAAAGTTGTAAATGCGGTCATTTGTATGTTTTATTGCGTGCTCGAATGTTTAGGAACTACAGGAAACCGGCTGCAACAGGAAATGGCCAGTAGCTTCAAAACGATGAGGGTGCTTACTTTAGGTGCTTCCATTATCAATGAGCATAGCAACGAGTCGTAAAGTGTTGCCCGGGCAGGTAAGTGGTTTTGTGCTGGCTCCGGAGCTCCGTTCGTTGCCACATACGCAAGCGTTTTAGCCCCACGACAGAAAGCTGTATGCTGTCAAAATCCCTTAATACTATGTGGCTGTAATATTGACTGCTATAATATAAATTGATTTTATAACAAAGCTACTTGTATGCGGATGTAACCGCTGTCTACACCAGCGCAAGCTTTAACTATACGCAGCACTGAGGAAAATATACAAACATGTTTGCTCTAACCAGGAAGAGCTATTTCATATAACACCAGCGAAGCAACGGCCATTCTACAGTACCTGGGAAAGTGATTGGCAAAATCTACATCGCTTCGGCTTAAATATCACTTTAAGTAGATTTCCGCCCTTGCTGGTCTGGCATCGTTCGTGGAAAGTAGGCGCATCAACGTGAGCGACTTAGGTAAGTAGTATTCGCGAGCCAAATGGAAGAGTTTAAAACGACTTATGCAATGGTAGGCTGATAACCTGGTGTGAAGATAAATTACGCCAAGGACAGAAGTTTGCGGGCATGCGCCGGCCACATGTCTGAGATTTCCCTCCTCTTCTTGCGTCGATGTGCACATTGCCTAAAATAATGTAACTCACTCATGTTTTTGTGGCTTAACTGGGGGCACTGCCGGTCTTCACATCTCAGGCCACTGTTACTTGTCACAAAGAGTCGCAACGGCTGACGACGCGTAGCGGGTAACGTTGTTCAAACGCAAGCCCCACCCCGCGGGATGTTACCTTAGCCCCTTGGCAGCTGGCTTGTCCCTCACAGCCCCGAGTGACACCCCAATCCACCATGGCCGCACCAAATGGCTACCTTCCACCTCCAAACCAAAGGAATAGCCAAAAACCAATCAATTTTCTTTTGTGACATCCCTACCCCCACCGTGCCTTGAAACCCTCGGCCCCCGTCTCCCCCCCCTACTTGCCGGCAACGTGCTCGGCTTCCCCGCGCCCAGGACAGGCAATTACGGAGCGGCGGCAATTGCAGCAGCTGCCGACCGCGCCACACCTTCGCCTCCCTCTGCATTGCCTTTACACCACCATACGTATATCAGCGGTTTCCAGGGAGAACAAGCACAATCAGTGACGCACACCTTGTAAGGCCCTTCTTGCAATATGGCACCCGAGAATATCCCCAGAGATCCCGTGTACAACACGTACATAACCCGCCACCATGCGGAGGTACGGCACCCCTCCCCGCAACGAACCTCCTCCGCATTCAGGCCAAACTCGGGCCTTACGTACACTGACCAACAGTAAGTGTGCGCGTACAGCCGGGCGGTTGAGACATGGGGCGGCAGTTGGCAGTTGGCAGTTAGCATGTGTATGGGCAGGCCGGGGTGTGGCGGCTGGGGAAGGGGCGGGGCCGCCCTACAGCTCTTCTGCAGATTGGGGGTTGAGGGTGCGGGTGCTGAGGGCCCGTGGGGCTTGGTTAAGGATAAGAGGTGTGTGTGTGAGGGGGGGGCTGCGCGATCAGGCCGATGGGCTGCATGGGTCAGTGGGTGGGTCAGATTTGGTGGGGTTGTATAATCAGCCCTCCGCCCACTTTCCCTTCCCCTGGAGAGGTGTATCAGGGACACGGAAGGGAGGTAGCCAAACACCCCGACTCCTCAGGAAAGGGGAGGATGCAGGAGCCATGGACCTCCCAAATCAGCTGCTTACTTTCGTTCTGCATGTGCTTGCGCGATGTGGTTGCGCCTGGCAACAGCTAAATAGAAAGGGCTTAATATTTACGCTTGCAAGATCAGCTTGTTTTTTCGTTTAAAAGGTTTTTCAATATGTACCATTATCCAAGAAGTATACCGCCCGCACCTCCGCCCTTCCTCACCTTTCCCTCCCCATGATCCTTCACCCACCTTTCTGTCCACCCCCCCGCCCGTTAACAACAACAACAACAACAACAACCACAACTACAACCACAACAGACTGCAAGGCAGTCGCTCCGTGTACCAGCACTTCCACCGGCCATTCAACGACCACTCCAGGTACCTGGCGGTCGCCTCCAGGGCAGATCGTGCCGTGTATCGGGACCTGCCACGTGTCCCCCCTCCCCCCTGGGACGGCTCCAGGGGGGAGGAGGAGATGCTGCAGCAGTGGCTACCGCCAGGGGAGCGAGGAGGAGGTGCGTGTAACGGATGTGTGAGGGGGAGGGGGAGGGGCTTGCAGGGGAGTTCAGATGTCTTCGTGTTGCGGGAACGGTTGGCGACTGCGGGGCTCCGTTTACTGTGTTTGTCTTCCCCCTCCAGTCCAGGCCCGGCAGCATCCCCGCTTTTCCCTCTTACTCTCACCCCGTCCGTACTCCCGTCTTGCATCCCGGCCACCTCGGCCGCCTCGGCCACGTCGGCCCGCTGTCCCCTGCCCCACCCCCTCCAGCTGCCCCGCCGCCCCGCCGCCCCGCCTCCGCACCCCCGGGCACTTACCATGCTGGCAGCAGCAGCACCACCACCACGGCCTACCGCTCCCAGCAGCAAACCGCGAGCCCCACCCTCCGACTGGACCTCCGGGGGATTACACTGGCTGATAACATGGTCACCTCGACGGGTGGGTACGATGTATATATGTAGGGAGGGGGGAAGAGGAGAGGGGAGAGGGGGAAGAGGAGCGGGGAGAGGGGGAAGAGGAGAGGGGAGAGGGGGAAGAGGAGCGGGGAGAGGGGGAAGAGGAGCGGGGAGAGGGGGAGGGGGCAGGCGGGTCCACAGCAGGGCGATGCGAGAGTGCGATGTGATGTGCGCACATTTGTATGTATGTCTGCCCGTCCCGCTCCCCCAGGTCGGCCCAGCTACACGATGGCGGCTCTGGTGGAGGCGGATCTGGAATCCGGGGTTCCCCTGGAGGATCTGGAGAGACCGGCGACGGAGCGGAAAGGCAGGGCTGCTGTCGTACAGACATACCCGGTACGGCAAAGAGGTGTATGGTATGGTGTGGTATATGTGAAATGCCACCATTCGCCTTTGTTTGGGGCTGGGGATGCTTCTAGTTGCCTCATCGCCCCATTACCGCAGTCATTTCCCCCGTTAGCGGGATTCATGTTGGCTTTGGAGGTGGTGGGGGGTTATCGTTGGTGTCGCCTTGGCTGCTGTGAATACCCGGAGGCGACAACAAAGCTTTGCTGGCTGGGGTGATACACACGCACACGCACACGCACACGCACGCACACTATTTACCCTGAATTTCAAAACATACATATGATAGCAAAACATCTTCTATTATTCGTCATGGTGACGCGGAAGTTACGCGTACACACATTCGGAAAACGTCGTCGTATAGCCCCCAAGGCCCCTCTCCACAAACCCAGTAAAGCCCTGGCTGTGTGCTGATTGGCTTTCTTACGAAGGTGGCGCCCTCGATGGTCGGGTACGGCAGCGGTGGTGTACGGCCGTTCCATCAGGACTACCGCCACTACAAGTACTTTGGCTTTGCCGGCAAGGGCGCGAAAACAAGCTGGGCGCATAATCCCAAGTACAGCAAGTAGGTTGGGTGGTGAGGCAGGGAGGTCGGGAGGGAAGCAGGGGCCGATTCCGCTGTGGACGCTGATACTGAGGTGATTTACGGTTCATCAGCATTCTAAAATGCTGATGGTGATGTTTTGGATGCGAATGGAAGCGGGAAACGACATCCCTCTCCTTATTCTTGTACAATTTTAAAAGTTTCGTTGGAAGGATATGAAAACGCGTGAAGGAAATCACGTTTCTGTCAACTGTCTTGAAAAGGGTTGAAATTTGGATCTTGACATTTGAAATTGCGTTCAAATACGAATCTGCAGGCTGTACGCGGACCTCTTGACTTCTGGCGGCCGCGATTCCACGGCTCCGGGTATGGCCCAGAACGGCGCTCCGACAGACCCCCTTCAGGAGGAGTTGGGTGGCCCTCGGAGGCCGCTAACCGCCACAGAGCGCAAGCTGGTCAACGAGTTCAAGTGAGCATCTGCCATTGCGTTGGGAGCTCCTTTATTTCCCCCCTCCATTAAAACCTCTAAACGCTTTCTTACCATTACCCTTTTTTACCTTTTTCATCGGTGGTGGTTTCAGGTGGCATAATTACGAAGCGGAGGGAATTCCCTCCGACCCCAATGTTACTCGCCTGCTGGCTCACGTGGCGGCGGGGGTTCAACCCACACCCCGCACCCTCCGGCACCTGAAACTGCACCCGCAAAAGCAGCAGCAGCAGCAGCAACTACAGAGGCGGCGGCGGGAGGCGGCTACAGCAGAGCGGCAACGGCAGCAGCTGAACCGGATAGACCCGGAGATCATAGGTGCGGGGGACGGGGGATAACGTTTAGGGTTTTAGGGGTTAGGGTTTACTGCAAGTACTAAAAAGACGAGTGGGGCTTGGAGTGAACGAGGGGTGTGCGCGTGTGACTACCTCACAACTCATCGCTTCTGGCCCTCCCTCCCTCTGTCCGCCTCTGTCGGCTCCTATTGATTTAATTTTTGTCGTGCCTGCGCGGCTATCGGTCGGTATCTGTTGCCGTACCGCTGCCGTACGGTGTGCCCTTGCAGAGCCGTATCGTGCCCTGGTGGACCTTGAGCGACGCCAGGCGCTGCCCGCCGACGCCAACAGTACGGCAGGAAAAAGTTACGGCACCCGTGTGATGACGTACCGTCAGATGGCCTCGCCGTACGCTGCGGAGATCAACCGCTCTCCCAACCACGGGTCCCAATCCCCTTGGCACCAGCGCTACGCGCATTACAAATACTCGGGCTTTGCGGGGAAGGGGGCGAGCTCTAGTTGGGCGCGTAATCCGAAATACGCATACATGTACGACTGAGCTCGTAATGCAAAACCACGAAACGTTTGATATATGCGTTCATATGCATGTAACTGTATGAATATATGGACATAGTTGTACAATCTACACATGGCGTGGGCTGTACGGTGGGGGCGTGCATGTTGAACTGTGTCGTACAGTGCCGTACAAGGCCCTCCTGAACAAGCAGAGGGCAGGGGGACGTGTGCCGCTATAGCTCTGGCCTATAGGGCGACGGGCTGCTGGTGGTAGTGGTGGCAGTGGTGGGGGAGTGGATTGCAGTGCGCTGGTGCTGCTGTTCTCCCGGGCCTTGTCCTGAACCTTGACTGTGAAGTCAGCAGGTTTTGCCGTACATTAGCAGGCGTTGGCCGTTGTGCTGTTGGGTGAGTTTTGCGGAACGAAGGAAAAAGGACAAGGTCGGTCCAGGGTTGGTCGCTTCCTCGAAGTCAATGAAAAGAGTGGAGCCCTCCTCAAGTCGGTGCAGGCGGGTGCGGCCGGTTTCTTGGGCACGCTTGGCGAATGAGTTGGTTCCTTGTTGGAGCCGCACCCCGTGATGTGAGAGCTTGACATCCGTACCTTACGGATCTTGCACGACAATGGCACGCATGTATGGACCGGCGAACTGCGAGTACATGAGTGTAACCCTAGCCAATCTCTCGGCACACGATGCATTTGTGATCAAGCACAAAAGCATGCGGTGTGGAGCTTTACTCTGCCAGTTCGCGACCAGCCGCCGGTCTTGTTCAAGTCCTTAAAGTACGACTCCAAATGGCCGTACGACCGGAAAAAGGCTGCATTGTCTTTGGACACTCTCCATGTAACCTTGCATTGTGTTTTCACGGAATGAGCGAAAGTAGTCGCGGGCTCCTAGGGGGGCGGTGCGGGAGCTGTTGGCTGCCGGTAAGGGGGGTAGTGTGGTTCGCAACTTTGGCTGCAGTAGCAGTCATTGCAGTAGTTAGATACCTTGCCTCTCCCGTACACTCCAGGGGAGCCCACGAGAGGACGACTCTACGACAGCTGGTCAAAGTTTTGACTTGAAACGTCATTCATTTTTGCCCCAGGGCGCGCGTTCGTGTTTATTTGCCCAAGAGGACTTTTGCAGCCAGTAGCGATTTCGCGAGTCGGTGGGTCGGTCTTGATTGCTGTGTACGAAGGCATGGAACCGGCTTTGCTCGCTGTCTTGTATCTTTCGCCACCGCTGCCGCTGGCTACTGCTATCACCCATTGCCATCGGCAAAGTGCACCGCCAGGTCTGCCCAGAGCGGCCACCAAGTACACATTGCCCCTGGATGAGCTGACCCTTGGGCATTCACAACTAGCTAGCTCCCTTGGTCCTACGGGTACGGGCGCTGACCAACTGACCCATAGGTCCTAATGGACCCCAAAGCTAGTGGCCCAATCGCCCACGCAGCAGATCCTCCCTTTGAAATTCCGTCGGAATTCTAATCAGCCGGCCCCCAAGTGGACACCACACAGCACGCAGCGACCCCACGGGGTGCCCTCCGGGCCTGTGAGCCCCTAGGCATGTGACCGCGGGTCAACGGACCCAGGTAAGCTGGAGGAGGGATTTTGAGGAGCATGTAGTACTACATCGTGAGCCGTACAATTGCCGTATTCATCGAATTTTCCGTCCTGAGTCTCTGGTGCTCTCTGCCTGAGCCTCCGGTGGCGGCGCACACGCATGCGCAAATACGCGCGTGTGTAAGCAGCCGCAGTATAAAAGTCGCATGCATACGTCGCACTCGGAAATGTACAAACAAATCTAATCGCTAAGGTAAGGGTCCTGATATTGATTGCCGACACCTCTAAGGGATTGCTCACTGGCGGAAACGTACCGCCGTACCGCCATACCATATTTTGCCTCAAAACGACGGACTCGTACCGTAACCCTAAGCCCAAACAGACAGAAAGACAGACAGACAGACAGACAGGCAGGACAACGGCAGGGTTAAGAGCTGGCAGGAAGGAAACTCCTGTGTTGCCGTACAGATGCCGTATGGACTGTATGGCCTCAGTAACGAGCTCCCTCGCCCATTATTCATCTCAGAGGCAAAACCGTGGCCGTCTGTCCAATCATGCATATTGAGCCGGACTGCCGCTTTACTGTTGTTCATCGATTGATGAGTTGATGCATGGAGCACACACAAGTCCTCCCTTGCATTGTATTTTGTCGTACGTGTTTCCCATTATTTCCTGAATTGGACATACAGCACCTCTCCGCGGCCAAACCACCAACGGCAACAACTGACACAAAACAAAATGCACAACAACCCGCAGCAGCAGCAGCACTGCCCAGAAGCAGTATTTACGACGCCCCACAGCGGCGCTATCATCAAATGCATCAACCATAGTAACACACCAGGTTCAGAGTTATTGCGCGACTTGTAGTGTACGTCATTCTTGGTTTGTTGGGAGGTTGACAATGCAGGATTCGCGTACATGCGGTAGCAGCGCAGCTTTGGAGTTCGCAAAGTTTTTGCGTCGATGCAGATACATGCGGTAATTGGATGTCATGCGGCGATGCGGACGTACGGCAATAGCGGGGACTGACGTACTATCTGTCGAGGATTAGGCCTAATCGTGGAGCGGAGGAAAACACAGATGCACGTGCATACACACACACGCATACGCATACACGCGTGGTAAGGGCGTGTATCGACATAAACATAATATGTGTATATGTGTATGCATAGGTGTGCACTCACGCACGTCACGCTTCGGTCTCAGCACTCTGCTCATATACACATGGATATATGCAGAATGTCTTTTCATGCACGGCAGAGAATCGCAAAAATGCCAGCTCGCACGTCGATTTGTCATTAGTACTGCAGTGATCAGGGCCGATACCAATGGTGTTGACGCGGCACCACCCACGCGGCACACACACATACATACATGCAAACTCCTAGCGCTATACGCCCATCCTCACCCCTCACCCCCACCAGCCCCCGAAGTCATGCAACCCGCCAGGGCTGCGTCATATCGCGTCATATCGCGTCATGTCATGTCATGTCATGTACCAGACCCCTTCCTTTGTAACATCGGGGGACCGTACGGCTAAAGCAGGAGCGCCACAATGGTGGAGGGGGATTCAGGGCAATGACTGAAGACGCCGGAGGCCCCTACGCGTTCCATTTCCCCCACATGTACCTCACGCGCCATGTCACGTTGCACCCACCATCATTATCCCCTTGATAACATCCCTATAAATTCAGAAAGGAGGCAAGAATCTGCTTTTCCACGCGTGCCATCCTGGCAAGGGTGCACCAACGCCCCCACAGGCGCCCCGTGACGTCGTCTTATTAATAACCGTCAAAAAACATGCGGCTAAGCTCGTTTGTAAGAACAGCTCAGAAAAGAGCCGATGGGGGCATTGTCGTCCTCTCGCACGAAGCAATCAATCACGCAGAGGCCGACTTGGACCACGTTTACGCTGCAGAGGAGTTGCGCGCACGCACATGTACATGACGTACACACGCAGTACGCACCCCACGTATCCCGCCCCCCTCAATATACATCTATATATATGTAGATATATATGTACACACACAGACATACATACACGCATATGTAGCATACCGCCTGCGCATGATGATGTTGGGGCCCAGCCAGCTTTCCATGCAGGCACTCGCCCATACACGTATTTCCGTACATGTGAAGCACAGAGGCACGCAGGTGGCCGGGGACTTCCTTCTCTGGGCTTCCCCCCCGGCCGCCCTTCGTTCTCCATTTCCACCATTCCTCCCGACCTGCCTCCCTCTTCCGGTGCAATGCACTTCCCCCCCACCCAGCTTCCCTCCCCCATCACAAAAGCAAGTTTTATGAAAGTGGCTGTTGAATTCTCTTCAGCACGCCTGGCAGGCTAGATCTTGTTCGTCTATTAGCCTGGAGCACGAGGGCGTGTGTGGAATGCAGCATGATGAGGAAAGTGAGTCGAGCTGGGGCGGAAAGGGAAAGAGAGATCGGCCTCAGCGCTTGTTTGGAGAGGGAGTTTGAAGAGGGCGTTTGAAGAGGGCGTTTCAAGGGCGTGGAAGAGCGCCGCATGTCCCGAGAAAAGAAGGCTGTCATTGCAATTCACAATTCGTCAACAAACGTTTGCGCATACCACCTACACATTCCGGCTCCACACGCAAACCACCTAGGGGGTTTCCGCAGGAGAAGAATGCTCAACAGAACAACTCTAGGCATGCACTGCCAAACCGATGAGACGATCTGGCAGAAGTGGGAAGAGGAGACCCACTTCCAGAGGGAGGGAGCAAGACTGGCGGGAGCGACCCGGCGGTTTCCCGGAAGAGGATACCGCAGGCTGGTAAGGTGAGATGCGAGGTGAGGTGGTGTGCGGAACTATAGTGGAACCCAAGGGCCAGGAGTGACCCATGGGACATCATGTGCCTCAGCCACTGGCGGTAGTTGCCGTAGCAGCGAGTAGCAGTCACACTTCAGGCAGCTGAAGAGCCAAGTTGACGTGCCCAAGCCACTTACCCGTTGCAGTCGTTATCCAGGCCGTCTGCGCACAGCTTGCAAGGCTCTTGTTGCGGCAGAAGGCCCGTCCCGGCGCTGCAGACTTGGATCGTTGCATAATTAGCGTCCGTACTGACAACCCGTACTGCAAAGTACGGGCTGGCCGTTGCGCCGAGGCGCAGCCGTTTGTAGACGTCCACATCGGTGCTCGCGCCCACCAGGAGGGGCTTGTACGGCGTGCCAACACGTGCGGTCATACCGTCGTACTGATGTACGTACACCTGGAAATGATTTGCCGGGGCTGATATGTTGGGGTAGCGGAGTGGCGTACGTCGATGCTAGTTGCGCGTCTCCGCGACATTTCGAGCTACTCATGTGTACGGCAATTGTGTACGGAACACTGGTACAGTACAATATACATAATTTATGATCTGTAGCTACATTCCATCGCCATGTTGGGTGCACTCATGGTAACATGTCCTCCCTGGACAAAAACACACACGACCCCTTTCCCGTCCGGGGGAGAGAGCTTAGGCGGTCTTTCCGTTGGGGCTGGGCAGCAGCAGCCCCTGACCAGTGCCAGGCCTTAATCACAAACACACACACACACACACACGTATATGCGCGCGTGCGTGTGTATATCGACGGAGCCTCTGCCCCTGTCACATGGCGCATGTGCCGCATGGGGAGCTTTCCTAACAGCGGCGCCGGCAGCGTCGGCTCTTCCGTCACACATGCCACCACTCTCCGCACCTGTCCGCTCAGCTCCGCCGCCAGAGCCTTGTCGTACGCGCTGCCGGTGCTGCTACTGCCTGATAGGCGGTAGCTGATGAAGAAACGGCCGTTGGGTGGGGAACCACCTCGGAGTCCGGTGGCCCCCGTGGGGGCTGCGGCGGGTACTGTCACCGCTACAACGGCATCCCGACGTGTGTTGGTTGGGGGGAGCTTAATGGTGCCAATGAATGGCCCTGTGATGTTGCCGGTGCTGCTGCGAGTCTTACCGTCTAGAAGAGTGAGCCAGCCGTTCTGGGGAACACGAGGGCCGGAAGCATTGAGTGGAGAGGGAGTGAGGTTGTGGATTTGAATTTGGATTTGGATTTGGACTTGTCAGTTTTCGCCGGTGGCTTCCGGATATTTTGTACTGCACAAACTTCACGGGGTTCACCATTTTTTACACTTTGCACCATCACCTCGCGCATCACCTCGCGGCCCGTACCTTATAGCTATTCGGTGCATTGGGACACACCAGCCCGGCTGCCTCGGAGGCGGAGCCCATGGGGCAGGTGGGGTCAGCCCGAGCTCCCCCCGCCCGGCCCAGCCCGCTCGGTAGAGCGCCTTCCCGCGCGCCGCCGTGCGACAAACTGTACGAATGACCCAGATCGTGAATCAGCTGCGAAACCACCGTACGGACGGAGCTGCCCGGCATCTGCGGTATCCGGGAGGTATGTCGGGTTTGGGGGATGGAATCGGACGGGGTCGATTTCCAGTCACTGGTAAATGGTGAAGGGCGCTAGAAAAGAAAGGGAGATAAAGCAGCTAGTCGAACCAAAGGGCCCAGTATCCAGATACGTACACAGCCAGGACAGGACATGGATCCTGATTTGGATCGTATGGGCCCGGATAGACGACATCTGATGAAAGAAGAGACACAGGTGGAGCTGGTGTTTAGAGGCACATTCACATATCCAGCCAAGCACCCGCATCTAAACCCCCATCCACACACCACACACGCGCAGTACCGACCACTTTCTGGACCAGGGGGCAGTCCGCGGAGCAACCCACAGACGCCAGGGACCACCACTCGCCGCAGGCGGGCAGGTCGGGGATCAGGAAGATGCGTCGCTCGTACTTCCAAGGCTGTAGCCCTAGACTCGTTTTTGACTGGATGAATGTACGGCAAAGAAGGGGGGGGGGATGAGGGGTGGGAAGCGGGGGGCAGGAGGGGACTGTTTAATGAGGCGTCGAGGGGGGGGAGGGACCAGAAGGGGGGGAAGAAAGATCGAACACCTGCCGGAGGTTCAGCTGCCAGCGGCCGGCCAGCCGGCCAACCGAGCAGCCGTGCGGGTGATGATGATGGGGGGGAGATGTATCTGTTACTGTGATGCTGTCCGTCCCCGACCTCCATCTCCCTCACCTCCATTGGACAGTTGGGGCCGGAGTTGTGCCGCGCATTCCCAGGGAGCCCTGAACCTCCCTTTCAAGCGAAGCGTCCGGGGCTTTCATTCCTTCTTCCCGTCCCACCGCCGTCCGCCTTTCCGTCCGCGACATAAGATACATACTTACATACATACGCGCAGACTGTACATCGTCAACGACACATAACCGAACCGTATACACAGTGGGACCGTGACTTCCCATATGCACCTTTCCCACCTGTTGTACGACATCCATGGCGTACTGCATCCAGCCAAATACCTCCCTGTCCGTGCACCGTTGTGAGTCGTACGATCGGTTGTTGGAGGGTGTGGCGTAGCACGGCACGTCGATGGGTTCCAGGAGGACGTTGTTCTCCTGACTGCAACACACGGAGAGCCACGGAGTCAAAAGGAGCGGGTGGGATGGGGTGACATGGGGTTTGGCCCGGGGGAAATACACACACGGCGGTTCTCTCTTGAGACAGCTCTTTAGACGGGGATTGTAAGTGAAAGGAACTGCTGTACATGCACCCTGCGACACGTACTCATTTCGGTCGTCGATAACTCGCCAACGCCGCGGCACCGCAAGGCAGAGCGCGCACATCGTTTGTATGCACTAGGCTTGAGCCGTACCATGTGCGCGTGTGCTATGCGTGTATGTGCGCCCCGCCCCAAACCCCGGTCCTCCCGCCACCAGCACCAGCCCTGCCCCTTCTTCCCACCCAAGCCAACCTGAAACTCTCCACCCCGTGCGAGCAGTCAGATATGAACTGGGGCAGTGTGGCGCCATCCATTGCGGAGCCGTCCCAATAGGGAAGCAAGTCCTGGGTGGGTGGGTGGTGGGTGGGTGGATGGGGCAGTTTAATTTGCGAGCAGGGGTGTATAAGGGCGTGCACGGGTATAGCTTTGGTAGGAGACAAGGATCGCAAATCCAGGTGGGCGGGGAGAGCACGGGAAGGCAAGGCAGGGAAGGTAAGTGGCTAGGGCGGGGCGCGGGCTGTAGAAGCGGTGGCGGGATGGCCAGGGTAATCTTAGGGTTGATAAAGTAGGATGATGAAGTCAGAAATGGAAAGGAAACCGCCCGCTAAGGCAAGCAGGCAGGCAGGCAGGCAGGCAGGCAGACATTCCTGATTCCAACGAAAGTGAATTAGGGGGGAGGTCGTTGTTCTGACTCCCATAATGCGCTGGGAGATGTACCTGCATCATCGGTCCTAGACCCCCCCCCCTTGGGGTTCCCCCCTCGGATACGTCCCCCCGCCCTCCTAGCCGCCCCCCAAGCACCTGGCGTTTCAACGGGTTGACCTGGCCGCATATGTTTAAGATGTAAGTGATGGAGGTGAAGGGCCGCGGGCGGGGTACTTCATAACTAATATGCCGCAGATAGCGGTAGAAGCTGCTGGAGATGACGCTCAAGGTGTCCGCCTGGATGTAGTCGGAATCGACGTCCTGATCAGCAGCGGCCGCCGTTAGACCAGAGCCCTTTCCTGCCGCTGCCTGTGCGACAGCTGCCGCCGCCGTTGCCGCCGTCACGCGCTGCTGGCCGATTAGTCGTACGGCATCTCCGGTCTCCAGTGCGTCATACTGTTGGGCGCCCTGGTTACGCCGGAACGGCGAGCGAGTTGGTGAGTAACCTCCGACCTACCCCCCGATATGGCTTCTGTGGCCTCTGTCCCCTTTTAGGGGACCAAAAAGGATTCGTCAAAGTGGCCAACAGCCCCTCCCAGAACTCTCTCTGAAACACTGAAATGAATAAGTAGCTTTCCATGTGAATTGCATAATTGCAAAACAGTGCATGCCAGCCTACGTCACGTGACGCTGCATAAACGTCAAGTCAGAGGATACCAGTTTGCAATCCCTCCCGGGCACAACCGCAGCTCCGAACCCCTATGGCCGTGTCGTACAAGTACGGCATCCCGACAGCTCAGCTTGGATCCCTCCCACACAACAGCCTTCATGCGCCCTTACCCACCACGCCGCTGCTGAATACGAGTCGCCGATACGCGTTGGAGGAGCTCTGGCCCGGCAGTACAGGAGGTACGACGACAAAAAAGAGGCGCGAATCGTCGTCCTGAGCAGTGCTGGATGACGAGGAGGTGGAGGTGGAGGTAGAGGAGGAGGAGGAGGAGGAGGAGGGGTTGTTGCGGGGATCGGGTTGGACAGAAAGCACCAAAAGCTCATCGCCTGGGTGCCGGTAAGGCGTGCAGGAGCAGGGAGCGAACACAAGTTTTTGGACATGGATGTACGTATGGACGCTTTTTGACGTTTTTGCTACAAGCTTCACGCGCTTGTGGAGCCCCCCCCCAAACTAGGCAAGAGGCCCATTAAAGAGGCCCATTAAACAAGCCACCGAGGGCAAGGACGACGTAAGGAAGGTGGAGGCCAGGCGGTGGTTTCCGGCTGGGGGAACTGAATTCGGTGGCGATGTGTAGCATGATGGCAACACTATGGATAACATCCGGATGTAGCAGCCAACCATCTTGATTAACGGCAAACAGATTGCACGATGTGCCCATCCGCAACGATGGGCTGGCTACTGCACTTCCTATCCCGCTGTGGCCATGCGCCGTTCCTTGCGGCCCAGTCTTCCCCCTTCCCTGCGCCTTTGAAGACAGAGACAACGCCACCCGGGTGACGTCGCAGTCTGATCTAGGCGCCCAAACAGGCATCAATATCGATAAACGAACCATGGCTTCTGCGGGGTCTCCTAAACAAGCCACCGCCAGCCACTATAAACTTCTCTCAAAGCTCCAGCGGTGCCGTACTTCCCGGGTAAAATGTACCCTCACACCAGACACACACACACACCCTTGCAACACCCATGCGACAAAAAATGATGCCATGTCGTACCATTCTCGGGTTGGGAGTTGTACGGCTGGATTGAAGGTGTAGCCGGGGGCGCGAGCGGGGCGTCGGGTACATGAGGTGACGGCGGGGGTGGGGGTTTGAGTGCGGCCCAGACGAGCGGCGACTGAGGCCGCTGCGGCGACGCAATCTTGAATGGGGATGCAGGCGAAGGTGTCTTTGCCACCCGTAAGGGAGAGGGTGGTGGTGAAGATACGCGTGGCGGGCTCCGCTTAATGGGGGGCGATCGCCGTGGTGCTGGCAGCCGTGGCGACGGCGGCTTTGGCGACGGAGCCGGCGAAGGGTGCTTCTTGGGTTGAGGACGCGGCGACGGTTGAGGCCGTGGGGGGGGTGGCGATCGCTGAGCCGGCGACGGCGGCGGCTCTGGCGACAGCTGTGGGGACGGTGGCGGTATGGGCAATGAAGACGGGGAGGGCGGTAGGGTACTGCTGGGTTTTGTTGGCAAGCTTTTGGGGTTACTGGCAGCTGGGGGTGTTGAGAGGGGAGAGACGGCTGCTAGGGAGACGCCGCGTGGCTGAGCTCGAAGTACTTGGAGGTTTTGTGCGGCGCATTGAGCCCACATCAGGGTCACCAGCGTGACGGCAATGGGGCCGCGGCATAGAGAAGAGATTGCGGCAGTGATTCTAACGGCCGCTGCCATGACGCGCTTGGCCTGTGCTGATGTGTTGCTCTATAGCCGTAAGGCTGCCACGGAAAGAAAGATGGGAGAGAAAAGGGGAGGGCGAGAAAGAGGAAGTTGTGCCTTGGAAAGTGCCCCTGCGGATGTTTGGCGCTTGTCAGACGCAAAGAACTGGGGTGAGCTGGATGGGTCGCAGGCACTTGGGGTGCCTGCGGATGGGGCCAACGGCAATTGACTGGGTTGGGGAGCTGCGGCTTACTGCTCTGTTATATTAGTCGCGCCTTCGCCCTTTGTGGCCTTCGCCGCTCGCGACTTCCACCGCTCGCGCACAAGGGTGAGGAGGCTGCGGTCGAAGGGGCTTTCCTAAAATGCGCTGTGTGTGTACGGAGCAGCACCTGCGAGGGGCAGAGACGAGGCCATAGTTTTCGGCTTAGGGGCGGGCGATTAAAGGAGACATGGAAAGAGGCCGCACCGCGGAAAGCGCACCAATATTCAGAAAGGGCCGAGGTCTGCGTGTGGTTTGTTTGTTTGTGCGGAAGTTCTGCAAAGATTTAAGCTTTAACCCTTCTCGCCATAGATTTTTAATTTGTATTCATGCTAATGCGCGCTGGAAGATGAACGGCCACGTCGTCTCCACGACAACAGGTTAAGCTCAAAATGATAGCGATTCGTAACTGTCACGTTGAAGAATGCTAATTAAGTGGCGTTAGACATGCGAAACGACAGCGGTAGGTCGTTCAAAAGCTTGTGCAGCAACACCCCACCAAGGAACCGTTAGCTTACCCAGATATCTTAATACTATAGGATAACTGGAGGAAAGAGAGATATCATACCTGGTAACAGAATTGCTAAGGCATACTCTAAAGCTTGCTCCGCCTTCAGTAAGGTTGCGTGATAGTGCGAGTTACAGTTTGCGTTTTGTACAATATATGTAAGGAACATTGCAAAAGAAACACCGTTTTATCTATGCCAGCCTTTCTTTTGTACAACAAAAATAAATGTTGGCTTTAGCAGACAGAGTCAGCTGCTCAGGAACGAAAGCCGATTCGACAGGGTTAACCTGTCGGGACTGTAGCACTGGAGGCCTTACGCGCCGCCTTTCCCAGCGGTATCTGCGATGCCCGTGCACGGGTGTCGGTTCGCCTCCACCTTATCGGTGCATTACTGAGAGCGTGTAGCAATGTATTGTACTTACGCCTTGAAGCTCACAAACCCTTGACATACCCGATGTATCCAGCAAGTGCGTAGCTCATGAAATGTCAATGAATCGATTTTGGAAAACGCGAATTGCGATGGTATCATGGTGGCCGACTGTCGACACGATAATGGAAGTCGCGAATCACACGTTATCAATAAACATAGCTGTTAAAACATTTTGCTGTACAACTTCTACTTGCCCGCATATGCGCTCCCCAGCCGGCAGGCTTGTTTAAGCCCGGCACAGAGCCGCTGCAAACGCGCGGCGCCTGAATGGCGCCGAAACCCGACAACCCGAACGGCCGTCAGGAAGAAGATTTAGAGACCGAAACTCAGTTTTTACCTACCGGCTCTAAACTCTGGCCGACGATTTTTGCAAAATCACCTACCGTAGCACAAAGTCCGGACAATCACTTTTATTCAAGTTACAAAGCGAACGCAGAACGGTCGCAGCAGTGCAGGAGGCAGCAGCAACCCCCCAAGAGGACACGCAACACAGATAACGCTACATATTCAACACGACGGGCGTATGCTGCAGCCCACGTGCTACAGCCAGCAAGTTAAGGCCCACATAGCAAACGTCTAATTTTTTAGCGCCCTCCTTATGTAACCAGGTTAAACCTGAATCCCTTGAAAGAAGCATATGCTCACGGCCTCCGCGCGACATTTTGCATACTCGCTAGCTGCTTCTTTCTAGCTTGTTTGTTTCAACACATCACGCAGACAAGTGAGCTTTCTTTTTTTGCGCCGGCATCATCTGTGCTTTGTCCTGGAAGCAATGGGGTATGTAATGCTTCAAAGTTAGTTGACGAACTTTCGGGACTCATGTTAGGTCTTGTCGTAACTTCGGAGCTAGCGGAGCTAGGACTCAGCTGTACGGTGTGCGATGTTGACGATCGCTAGCTTGACTATATAAGCAGACCAACTCATTGCCACTGTAAGCCTGTGTTAGTCTGAAAATCCTGAATCTCGTGGCTTACGCCAGTATCTCGGCAAGGAAAGTCTGCTTACGCTTCCCTATTATTATGATATGTGGGACAGGGGGGCATATCTTCACCCGTGGCCGCTACCCGGCGAAACCCTGCCTTCCCCGGTATTTCGGGGCACCCTCATCCAGTCACCCTAGTCAACTTCTCAGTGGATCGCTCAGGTTCCGCACCCACCATCAGCATCCAACGGAATCTGCCGGGTCGACGGCGGCCCAACTCTATTGGTTAGGAGCGGTTTCAGTTGGTATCCGAGCCTCGGTGATCCACCTCACAATCTTTATTACGCTGTGTAATTTTAGTACTAGTAAACTAGACCCTATATACATTATTGGACAGCCTTGCTCGTCAACATCGACATCGTTTTCGTCGTCATCATCGACATCGTCATTGTCGTCATTGTCGTCATCATCGCCGTCCGCTACCATAGATTCCATCCCCACCGAGATCGAGCAAACCGTTTATGAAGAAGCCCTTAACCTCGCTTCCCGGCGTATCGCAGCTGCAGCCCAACCGCAGGGCTTCCACACTGCTCGGAGTCAGCTGTTCACGCATCCGACTCTGAACTCCCCGGGCCCCGTCCCCGCGTCCGGCCTCCCAGCCGCTGGACCTTCCTCCACCTCCGCGCCCGAAGCTCCTTTCCCTTGGGAAAGGGAAAGGAACCTCTCCGAATTGGCCTCTCCGATTTGGCCTCTCCGAATTGGCCGCCACTGCAGCCATTCGAGCGTTGCACAACACAGGGTCTCCAACAGCGCCTGCCAGCTACCCAGCGCAGGCCGGCCAACGCAGCCAGGCTCCCCATTTCACTCCCAATGCCAAGGGCGCCAACCTCGCCGCGTGAACCAACCGACTCCGGCTGCACTTCTCGCGATGTGTGGAGTACAAGAAGACAGTGATTTTGCCGCCATAACCGCCCTCTCCACAATTGACGGCCTCTCCTCAATTACTCTTGCGCCACCAGTCTGCACCCTTTACTTCTTTGAACGCTGTCCTCCCTGAGCATTGGCACCCCTTGTACCCAGGTTCGACAGAACTCTTCAGGCACAGCTAGGCATGGACACCATTCGCCAAGGTTCGGGACCCTCCCTCCCTGAATTCATATGTGGCGGGCCTTCTGTCGACTAATGGCCGACCTGCCCAACCGCCATGCACCGACCACGTTTTCTACTTCTCTAAGGGTCTACGAGCAGACCTATGTGACGAAGTCCACACCCGCCTGCAAGGGTACGGGATGAACGTCAGTCTGCAAGCGGTAATCGGCCTAGCCCTGGGCATCTTCGCCGGGCGCCACACCGCCCACCTGCTCAACCATCCCTCATGCTCGCGTAGCACGCGCAGGGATGTCCGCCAACAGGACGACCCTGTGGACATGACAGCTGCTGCAGCCGCCAACGCCAACGCCGCAGGCAGCATCCCAAGTCGCCGCTTCCGAGCGACATCAAAACGACGATGGGCGTCTCTCTCAGCGTATTGCGCCTACAGCGCATGGCGCGCCATGTCTGCCTCCGGTGTGGGGATGAGTCGCACACGGAGGAGCACTGTCCGGAGCTCCGTCGCCTTCTGACCGAACCCACCGTCTCGCAGCCCCGCCGCTCCTTTCAGGAGGACACCAACCGCCACAACCCCTCCCCACTCGCGCGCCTGCTCGCTCTCCCGCTCCTCCGCGCCATCCATCTCTGAGACCGATGTTCCCACAGCCCACAACACGACGTTACCCGCAGCCACCGGGTCGTCCCCCCTCCTACCTCTAACCCCGTCACCACCTCGTCCCATCCCGCACCCGCCTTCGCAAACCACAGCCGTCACCACCTCCCGCATCGTCTGTACAAAACCTCATCCAGCATTTCTCCGATCCCCGTCTAGCACCTCCGCCCCAACCAACAGATCGCCCTCCACCATCTCGCTCGTACGTAAGTAATCTTGTCGCCCGCTTCTCGTCCACCTCACCACCACCACCACCATCTTTTTCCCCACCTCCGCCTTCACCACTCGCCAGTGAGCTAGCCCATCCATCTTGGGAGGGTGGTGGTGGTGGTGAGGTAGACGAGAGCAGGCGACAAGATTAGTTACGTATGAGCGAGATGGTGGAGGGTGATCTGTCGGTTGGGGCGGAGGTGCTAGACGGGGACCGGAGAAATGCTGGATGAGGGTTTGTACAGACGGCGTGGGAGGTGGTGACGGCTGTGGTTTGCGGAGGCGGGTGCGGGATGGGACGAGGTGGTGACGGGGTGAGAGGCAGGAGGGGGGCGACCCGGTGGCTGCGGGTAACGTCGTGTTGTGGGCTGTGGGAACATCGGTCTTCAGAGATGGATGGCGCGGAGGAGCAAGTCCACTTTACCGTAATCGCGAATTGGACGCGTCCTGATCGTAACCAAACTTTTCTGCGCCAAAAGGAACCTGGGAAAGATGGTTTACAACCCTACGCTGTCCTGTTTTACGGCTAAAAAAGAAATTTGGAGAGACGAGTCACCGCCGACCCGGCGGGTCGAGCTGCACGAGCATTCTGAACTATTGCCAGCAGGCAACGGGTCAAGCACCAACGCCTGCGACTCGCCAAAGCGGAGTCCTGCCCTTATTGACTCGAGCGAACTTGTCGTAAATATGAATAAAAGAAATGCTTTTCACTACGTTGATGCGGATATGGCATGAAAAGCTCCAACCCTTGGCGCATGTCGTGTAGCTCGAAACTATGTTTCGTATGCAGCTCTCCGTAGGCTGTCGTAATCATGCTATCTCGTGATCATGCAATTAAGGCATCATGCCAGCAATGAACAGGTCAGCGCCGGCAAGCCAACCTCCAGGACATCCCTATCCGTTCCCCCCCCTCAAAGACTGATCATTCATCCCGACGATATCGACCCATCCTGGACGAACCCACCAGCCTCCCAGCCTCCCCTGCCCTTCCCAGCCCTTAGTGCCCCCAAGTTGTCGTTGCTGGCCCCTATGCTCACAGAGGCAGTGTCTGTGGCCGGCCATGCTCCCAGCTACCCACGTGCTACACGCAGGTTGTCAACAATCGCAATCACACATTCACGATGGTGATGGTGATGGCGGTCAGAGCGACAGCGTCGTCCCTGCCAAACCTGCCGCACCTTCGCATTCTGCATATCGCGTGTGCACGGCGCGCCCCCAAACGGACCACTCAAACCACTTCCAGCATCCGTGAGCGAAACACACACCCAGCCGGCACGCCGCAGCCTCCACACGGTGTGCCAGGACAGCAACCTGTCCCTGGCCAAATGGCGATCGTGGGTGTGGCAATATTTCCCCGTATCCTCGTCTGCACGCACGTATCCATAGCATGACCTGGACACAACCCCCCAAACCCTGTTGGCCGTCGCCGAAGCTGTAATGTATAAGCCACACAAATATCTGGTCTGGGTTGACACTACTGCAATTAGCGGTTTAAGGTCCTGGGTTCGATTCCTGGGGAGACCCCCGAATTAGTCGGGAGCGCGAGATTATGGCTAGCTGCTAAGATGTGGAGTTGAGGTCACAGTTGATGGACCAGATTCGCACGCTGGATTGGTGGCGATTGCCGAACCCTCTGTCTCTTCGGGTGTTCGGGTGAATGGATGAGGAGGGGTCCCCGAAGGCTGGATCCGCCGCCTTGGACTTACAGTTCGTATGGCGAAGTACAGTGTGGTAGTGGTGGATGGTGCTATAAGGTGATAAATGATCTAGAACTGACAATGTGATAAAGCGGCCCAGAAGCTTCCCACTCTGTAACATTACATTACATTACATAAGCCACACAAATATGCCTGACCAGCAAAGGTGAGGTTCAGGGCGCAAAGCACATGTCCCCTTGCATGTCATAATGATATACGTGTCCGGTGTATTCGAAATGGAGAGAACCTAACACTATGCCCGTCCGCACATCCGCATCCACCATTCCCACCATTCCCACGATGCTAAAACACGAGCCTTGACCGTCAAGAATCAACCCAGTTTCGTCGTCACGCAAAGCTACATCTACCTGTCTTTCTGTACTATTTACTCTTGTCATGTCGACGTAAGCGATGATGTTTTTTCCAACGCGCAACCACATACACGCACACACACACACACAGGTAGCCAAAACATAGGCACATGCACGCTCATCCTCATCTGGCGTCGCAGAAGTCAGATGAAAGGGCGTCTTCATCGTGTGGCGGTTCTACTCCACGACACGCGATGCATGTCATGTCAAAAAGAAAAACAGCTTAAGGTGGACGTATTGCCGTACGGTCCAGTCCCCTCTCCAAGTGGACCTTGCCTCGGGCGTCTCCTCGCTCCCTCGTTTCAACTTCCAACCAATCAACACGTCGTCGCCGTCTGGTTCTATCATATAGGGCTTAAATGTTGCTTAAACAAGCACACACGGTGTCGCCATCTTTCATAACGCACGTCGTGTTGACTCCTTACCACAAACGCACTTTTCCACGCACACAGTTTGTACACATAGGTACACATACATTCCCACGTTATATCCAAGTCACAGGTATGTATGTACGTGCGTGCATACATGTCACCAAGCACATGCGACCCATGTGTGCCGCTTACGCTACGAGGCGTCTTCTTGCAAGCGACGTTCCCTCCTCTCCACCATAGACCTCCCCCCGTCAAGCACCCACATCTTCCCTTGCACGGCGCATCCCCTCGCTCGCTCGCTCTCTCTCTCTCCAGCCAAAGTCGGTCGGCTAAACAGGCAGTCAGTCAGCCAGCAGCCAACCAACCAGCGACCTCACAGAAGACTGAAACCACCTTGGCTCACCCCCTCAGCGCCCTTGGCTCTGACCTGAGCTCATGATGACGACGACGGCGACGATGACGATGACGAGTTTCCATCCTCAAGCTCCGGGAAGAAGCTTCAGCCCCCACACGACCATAGCCAGTTTGGGATGATGCATGGTCCAACATACAGTATACGGTTCGATAGTGGAAATGGTCTCATTAGGCAAAAAAGACAAAAGAATGGGTGATGGGCACATAAAACACCTCTCTCTAACACCCTCCGAGCGCAGGGACATTAGAGCTTTGTGGCAACACAAGTTATGTATCTCTTGAAGGTGGGTCTCTGCGAGGTCGTCCGCTTGGGCGAGGTCAACTTAGACACGATGTCGCTTTCTGGACTGCTCGTCCACGCCGTCAACTGTGCCCTCATCCTCAAGATGCGCATCCTTGCCACCCTTCTCAACCCCCCTATCGCCACGCTCCTCCTCACGCTCCTCCTCACGCTCCTCCCGCTCGTCCTCAGCTTCAGCTTCGCTACTGCCGCTACCACTGCTGCCGCTGTTGCCACCAGCGCCGTTCCCGTGCTCTTCACCGCCTAGTCGTAGCAATGACGTGGAATCCTTGGCTGCCTCGGGCGCTTCCGGACTGGTGGCAGCGGCGGCGGATGGCGACTGGGGGGCTGCGGCTTTTGCCGCTTCCTGGAGTTGCGCAGACACCGCTGCCGTCCAGCGACGGACGTCCAAATCCTGGACCAGGAAAGGCCGTAGCAGGCCGTCGGTGCGATGAAGATAGAAAGTGGATGGATGGATGAATGGATGAATGGTTGGAAAAAGGAAGTGGCGAGGGGGGCATGGTCTTGCGGGTTACGGAACAACGCCTATACCGCTCAGCACCCTAAACCTCCAGCGCCTGCCGCAAGCGCACAGAGATCCTCGTCCTCTCGCTTTCCGCTGCTCCTCATCCGCCCCCGCACGCAGGTACACGGGCACACACACGCACCTCCTCCGCCTGCGGTGCCACCCGCGCAATCAGCGCTTCGCAGAGCAGCCTGATCACCTGGCAGTCGACATCCTCCTCACTCCAACACGGCACAATCAGCATGTTGGATTCCTCGCCTGAGGGGGAACACCGCCCGGTCCGGTCGGGTGAGGTGGGGTCGGGTGGGGTGAGGGCAGTACGTGATCCAAGTCAGGGTCAGAGGGTGAGGCCCCATCCCTGGGGGCTCAGGTCAACTCGGGGTCCCAGGCAACGGGCCAGCAAGGGGACCAAGGCAGGGTGGGTGGGTGGGTGGGTGTACTCGCTGGAACTAGGAACCTGTCGAGTCAAGGCCATGTCAGTGCAGGTCAGGATGCAAGGCCCCTACCTGATTAACCTGGACTCCTCAAAATACGATGTATGTATGTATGTATGTATGTATGTATGTATGTATGTATGTATGTATGTATGTATGTATGTATGTATGTATGTATGTATGTATGTATGTATGTATATATGTATGTATATATGTATGTATATATGTATGTATATATGTATGTATGAATGGTTGGTCCATAGATCCATCCCCACCCACCCCGGTTAATCGCCCTGTTGGTCCAGCAGCAGCCGGCTTTCCCCCTCCCACCTTCCCGCCTTTCCGTCCCATCCCTCCAATCCCACCCGCCATGCTCTTGTACGAATCGTCGTCCACCAGTACGACACGGTCCAGGCGGGAGAAGTAGCGGCCCAACGGCTTGAGCGTGTCCCACGGGTTGCCGCCCGAATCCACGTGGTCTGCGAACACGCAGCACGCACAGCACACAAAGCATGAAACCCTGCCCATACGTCCCCCGCAGCACGACTCACACAGCACACACAGCACGGGGGAACGCATGGATCGCTAGGCACCAACGCGTAAAGCTACGCCCGGGATTTCAGTAGGCTGGCTGGCCGGCAGGCCAGAAAGGCCAGGATGGGAGGGTGGAGGAGACCAGAGGGAGGGGTGCCTGAGGGAGAGGCCGCACCTGCCGGTGCAGGCGCGGTGTGTTCTCTGTGTAGCACCAAGCGCCTGTCAAACAGGGTTTCCCCCGCAGCCAACTCCAACATCTCCATAGCAGCCTGCACGGTGCGCACCGTCGAGGAGGTGTAGATGCCCAATCTGAAGTCAGAAGGGAAGGGAAAGGCGGCCAAGGGGAAGGAGGGGGGGGGTGAAGGGACAAGGTTAGCAAGCGAACCCTAGAAGAGAAGTCTCGAGCGGGGCCAGTGCGCGGTCGAACAAAGCATTAATTGGCACATCGGCCCAACCTAAAGCCTCTTACCTTATTCTTATCCCTATTCTTATCCTTATCCTTACTCTTATCCTTACTCTTCTTCTTATTCGTATTATTCGTATTATCATATACACACACCCATATGACACCATATGACATATGATATGATATGCACGACATGATAGCCTTATCATATGTGTGTGTTTTACACCTAACTAACTCGCGTTTCTCATCAGTGCAGCCTATTGCAGCCAGCAGAGGGGCCCCCAAAATAAAATACCCCTCCAGAGCTTTACCGAACGCCCCTGCCCAGCCCGCCCTCCCTCCCCTGCCCAGCCAACACACCTGAACCGCTCTCGCAGCCGCGTCAGGTGCGCGGTGCCGGGACGCAGCCTCGTAGTCCCCTGCGCCCGCCGTACGCTAGTGTGGGACGTGAGCGTGCCATTGAGATCAAACAGCAGGATGACCCGTGGGTCGTCTTCCGCCCCCGGCTCGGCTGGAACATCGTACGGCGTCGTGGAGCTTTTGGTTTCGGGGCCAAGGGACGGGGACGACAGGGGAAGGAGAGGTGCGCGGCCCAGGATGTGACGTCAAGGACAGGCGGGATGGGAAAGGCAACTTCATTTTGACAACTTTCAAAAAGGTAACTGCCGATATACACATCCAAAACTGCTGTTGGATTAGCCCAATGTGGGATGGGGAGAAGGGGAAGATGGCCCCTCCATACACACGCGTTCCGTGTGCGAACCCGCATACCTAGGATCGGCGAAGCTGTGACGCAATCGTTGCACAACGTCGCGATGGTGCCATTGCGAATCGCGTCTCGTCCCCTCCTGCCGCCGATAGCCGCCGCCACCACCACCCCTGCCGTAGCTACCGCCGCCACCGAAGCCACCGGACCCCTGGCTGTAGCTGTTCCAATGCTTCTGGCGTTGCTGCTGCCGTTCCTGCTGCTGCTGCTGCTGCTCCTCCCCCTCCTCCTCCTCCCTTGCAGGTTGCTCCCTGGCGAGCTGGTGCTGCTGGTGCGATAGATCGACGCCACTCCCATCCGCTAGGTACTGCTGCTGCTCCTGCTGTTGTCGTGCTGGCGGTGCTGGTGGTGCTGGTGGTGGTGCTGCTGCTGGCGCCAAGGACGACGGTAACAACTGGCAGCTCGAAGGCCGCCCGCCCGCCGTGCCCTCTACCTGCCCGCTCATTCCCCCATTGGGTTGAGCCCCCGACACCACGCCGTGCGGCCCCAGGGACTCCCCTTCACGGCGCTCCCACCTGCAAGCTCTCTTGTTCGACCCGTGGGTCAGCCCCTGACCTCCGATGCTGCCGCCCTCCTGCGCGCCAGTGACAGCGAAGCTCATCGCTTGAGCCAAACCCTGCTGCGCGCCGGTGGCCCCTTGGATGCCGCCGCCACTGGCGTCGGTGACTGGCTGGTAGGCATGATGGCCCTGGGGGTGACTACCGTTCTGTACGTAGTTGCCGTACTGGACGACTTGGCCGCTATAGTACGAGCTGGCTGCCAAGCCGCCGTACATACCAGTGTTCCACTGCTGCTGCTGCGGTTGTTGCTGCTGAACCGCGGTATGGGCTCCCCCCTGGAGAAACCCCACAGCTCCGTGCGCGTAAGAATAGTGCTGTTGCTGCTGCTGCTGTAGCTGTTGCTGTAGTTGCTGCTGCTGTTGTAGCTGCTGTAGCTGTTGCTGTAGTTGCTGCTGCTGCTGTAGTTGCTGCTGCTGCTGTAGTTGCTGCTGCTGCTGTAGTTGCTGCTGTTGCTGTAGTTGCTGCTGTTGCTGTAGCTGTTGTAGTTGCTGTAGCTGTTGCTGCTGTAGCTGTTGTTGTTGGTAGTGATCGTGGAGAAATTGCTGCTGAAAATGATTCTCCGGCTGCACATACTGGGGCGGCCGGGGCCATGTCGCGACGGCGGAGCCAGCACTGCCAAGCAAGGCTGCCGGAGGTTGTGGTGGCGGCAGCAGCGGCGGGGAGAACGCCACCGTCCCCGCCGGCCCCACCTCCCTCAGTAGCTGCTCCACAGCCAACACCGCCTCTTCACTGGTGCGCACACTAATCACCCGGTCGAAGCCCTCAACGGATGTCGCTTCCACAAATCCATTGGCAAAACTGGGCACACCGCAACGGTGGTGGGTCCACAGGGAGGAACGAGGGGGAGGACGGGTCTGCGGAACTCGACCCAACCCAACATGCATCTCCTCTTAATGCACTTCTTATTGACAGGTCATGTCATGTCATGTCATATGTCATGTCAAGGTAGGACGGGGGGCAGGGGGAAGACGAAGACCACAGACGAATGAATGATATAAAAATGCTGACACCAGGGACGTAGACGGATACTCTAGGAATAGGGACGAGGGAGGGCGATGCGGGGGAAGGGAGTATAGAGCGCAGCTGTCCCGGCCTCCATGCACATGCCCTAATTCTCCCGCCGCCAGCTAGCCCAGCCCCGTACCCACCACCACCACAACCTGAGCTGCCGCCAGGTCGCCCGGGTGCCAGCCGTACCTCTCAAAGACCCCGATGCAGTAAGGGTGTCCCACTCGGTCGCGCGCCCGTTGCCTGCACAGCTCCAGGGGCAGTAGCAGCTGCAGCGCCACCACGGACGTGCTGTAGGATGCCGCACAGAGGAGGAGGGTAAACACATGCAAGGGAAGGAACAAGGAGTTTGAATGGAGGAGAGGGGCGGATTATTTGTACAAAGAAGCGATGGATCGACTAGTGGCCAAGTGGAGATCAACCAAGTGAAGGGGTTATCATAAGCAGGGAACACGCAGTCAACCAAATGGGAGGCGCACACACGGAGGTACAGCGGGCCCGGCAACCCGGTGGAGCTTAATGCTGGGCCGCAGGTCATAAGCGTTGTCCATGTACGAATGCTGTACGACGCTACGCAAGCGGCAGAGGAGGCGGAAGTCATGCGATCATTAAAGTTGGCTGATGCCTGCCGCCCTTGCCGCCCCTGCTCCCCATCTCAACACTTTGCTGCCGCCGACCCCGCACTGGTACTAGGACGTACGGACGGAAGGAACGGGGCCCCTGTGGACGCCTCAGGCTGAGCGAGACAGGGGAGAGCTACACAGCGACCGCCGCGGCACCGTCAATACAACATTCAAGCTTAACGGGCCAGCAGCTTCCTGTCTTCCCGTCCTCAAGGGCGGAAAGGCAGGGCAACCGGTATCCATAAATAGCAGCACCGGGCTGTTCGGCCCGGTTGTTGTTGCCACGCCTCTTTTTGCGTCTCGTAAAGACCCGAGGGGGAGGAGCGCAGGGAAGAAGTGTGGGAACCCCCGGCGGTAGCGTGATGGATTCCGGTACAGAAAGCGAAATGGAACGCATAAAGGAGGGCGGCAGCGAGCCACAGGTGCGGCTGGCGGTTGCTGCGGAAGGGGAAGCTGTGTGTCGCCGCGGGGCACGCTTCCATGTCAAACCCAGCGGCGCTCCCATGCCCCTCCCCCCATACGCGACCGGCCCCCGACCGGTCCTCTGGTCCAGTGCGGGACATTGCCGCGGCCACCAGAACGCTGCACTCTTCAATAACCTGTGTCCCTCACCAACATGCATGTGCACGTGGCCGTGCTCCACCACATGTACCATTCCGTGACCATCCCGTCCTGGGGCCCCGGGAAAGCGGCATCCTCAGTTTCTTACCCAAAGGCTCCACACTCACGCGCCAGCTTAACCCAGTGGGCGCGCTGAGGTGGGTCCACGTTGCGCCTGTGGTTTGTGGCAGCAGGTGGGAGGCGGATTGTGTAGCGGGAAGATCGGATGGACAGCTCCACTTCAGCGCCGCACCGGCGGGTTTGCCTGGCACCCGAACGGCTTCGGGTAGAGCAACGGACCTGGGCCCAGCGCCCCGATCTGCGTCAGTTTACCAATAGAGTTGCTGGATTGGCGGGAGCCTCCAAATTATGAGGCGTGAGGTCACAGGAGGGCGCTCCATCGACCGACGGGGACCGTTTGCCCTCCCGACGACGTACAGGATAATGAGAAGTGCATCTACCTAATTATGGTTATTTAATTCTGTACGATTACGAAGGAGCGATAAGGGACATGCCTCCTTGTCGCGTACCCGTCGACTACTACGTGCTGTCCCGCGCGCAGGGCTACACGTACGGCGTTCTCGCAGGCTTGTCTGTCCCCAAGTTCATCCTGTTGGGCGATGTTCCGATGTGGTCGGGAAGTAACAGGGGGAACAAGCCAGAGCGTCCCTGATTGACAAATGCAACGGCTGGGCCAGCCGGCTCCTCAAGGTTGTTGTCGGGAACATAGCACCGGGATAATCTTCATACGCAGTAATTCAACTATTGCATATTTTTGAATTATTATTGCGCAAACTATTTAAAGGCTGCGCATGGCCAGGTCTACCTGGTTGATGTGACGCCAACCGACAGACGCTAAACGCCTGCTGATCGTTGTTTTGCCTGGAGTGTTAATAGATATCGGTATCCGTTTGTTAGGTCTCTCAAAAGAAGCAAGGCGCAAAAGCTCGATGCGTAAAGCAGCTGACCTGCGCCTGGAACGCCGACGAGGACCAAAACATACATATCTGTAGCTTACTCAGGGTGGCCGCATTCACTGTAGAAATGGATGGATGTATATGGCATGGTTAGAGTATCAGGAGCAAAAGGATTGGCTGGAGCATAGCGTACAGGGGATGCTCGTACAATGTTTTGCCAACTGGTGAACTGGAAAGACGAGTGACAGTTACTGTTGACAACTTTGTGCAGTTGCATTTCTCTGTCAACGACCAAAAGCCATCACCGAAGAGATTCGTAGCCACTGGGGATTTCTACTGTGAGCTTCTGAACCCGGCCGTCCACCCTGCGCGCGTTATGAGCGGCGACGAGGGAGACGGCCGCGATGGAAATAGTAATGCTAGGGAGCAGGACCGGTACCTGCCTATAGCTAACATTAGCAGGATTATGAAGAAGGCTCTGCCTGGGAATGCTAAGATAGCCAAGGATGCCAAAGAAACAGTTCAAGAATGTGTCTCCGAGTTCATTAGCTTCATCACGTCGGAGTGAGCTTACAGTCGCATTCTGCTTGACAGAGCGACAGACCGCCGTCTCGATAAGGACCGCGTGCCTGTTGTCTGTTACAGAGCCAGCGATAAATGTCAGCGAGAAAAGCGGAAGACCATCAACGGTGATGACCTCTTGTGGGCGATGACGACGCTGGGGTTTGAGGAATATCTTGAGCCCCTGAAGCTCTACCTGGCCAAGTTCCGAGAGGTCGGTCGGTGGCACGGGCAATGGGGCATGACTCGGGGACCCGGGCTGGCTGTCTTGGGGTTGAATTCTGTGATGTTGGACAGGTTTCGGGGCGACTCTTTGAGCTGTGCCATCACTAGAACGAATGTCATCGGCAGCCCAACTTGTCACCTTTGCCGAGCTTTCCATGTGGCCATGCAGCATCACCGGTCACGTACAAATTCATGCTTATGTGCCCAAATCCCTGTTCCCCGTCCTCACGCAGGCGGAGGTACGTCAGTTGGACCCCAGCGCCGGATACCGCCTTTCAGCGCTGCCACATCATGTCCGCCCGCTAGGGGGTCGCGTCTGAGGGCCGCGATACTACGCGTGCCAGCATATTACAGGACTGGACTTTGCAAGTCCAGCATCTAGCGCAGTTGGAACATAGGGTGCATAGCGCACTTGCGCGCACTTTTACTCATCATGGACAAGAAGCACTCCACGCTTAATGAACGCATGGACTCATTTCCAATGTGCACCTTAACCTTCGAACCCTGAGCTGCACGCGCACAGATACTAGAGCATGTCCTGTCCACGCATGGCGGAACGTGACATGGCGCATATGGCGCGTATTGTCCGCGTCTGGCACCGTCCGCCACGCTGCCTTACAATGTTAGGTCACACACCCGTAACCAATATGTTTCTATCACCAGGCTGCTGTGGCGAAGCAGCAGCCAAGTAGCGCTGGCGCGGGTGCGGAGGCTAAGCGTGAGGCAGCAGCGGCCGCTGCAGCAGCGGCTGCCTCCTCACAGCAGCACCAGGCGGCGGCACATCACCTACATGCTCAGGTACTCGACACTGATCAGAAATAACAGTAGCGATAGCAGCCCCGGCGGTAGCTGCTCCCTATTGCAGCAGGTCGTGCTGAGGAAGGCTCTGCTTTCATCCCCACTCACCGGGTTGAGGTTGACGCCACATTGCCGCTGTGTGGGAAAATGCCGCTCTGGAGGGGCAGCCTGGGCTGTATGCGTGCGTACTTTTGGGGGATTGCTGTTATGACATTTATTTAGAAGTAAACATCGCTTACATCTGCTTACTTGCTTATCCACGCCGATGTGAATATGCGCTTGCTCGTTCTCTTTATTGAATGTAAGACCATGCTATGCTAACTCAAATCATCTTCGTCCACAGATGCAAGGTGCGATGCCGTTCCCGCTGATGCCAGCCCAATTCCAGGTAGGTGTCAAGGTTGCGCGTGCGTATCGAGGTAGGAAACGACGGTAGTCTAGGATTCCATATTACACGGTTTGGCTTGCTTGGTGCAGGCTGTAAATCAACCAAAGCTGCCCTCATAAGTCCCGAATCTGCCTCTGTTCAGCACTAACTGCCCCCTTTTTCACTTCGCAGTCGCTACCGCATGGAATGATTCCTGCTGGCTTCACGGGACTTCCCCTACCACCTGGCATGGCCGGGCTGATGATGCCAACGGGTTCGCTACCGAAGCAAGAGCCACCGAAATGAAAGGCGTGATGATAAGCTATGATATCCCGGGATGACGTGACGTGACGACGGTGGTTGCATTTCTATTGTTGTTGAATTGGCTGAGCCACGCACTCGGTATGAGCGATTAGACGACGCGTTATGATGACGTTAATGGTTGCAGTTTAGGTTTGGGGACGGGCGGAGGGGCATTTTGGGCTAGTTAGGCAGGTGGGATTACTTAGCGGACCTGTGGGTTGCGTTGGACTTGTGTTGATTGATAAGTTGGACCCCCAACACCCCCTATACAACCAGTCGGTTTGCTGCCTTGACGACTGCGGTCACGACTTTTTAGACCCTCAGAAGGGGTCCTTTGCGCAGGCGCCGGACGATGTGCCTCGGACACATCATGTATATAGCTGAAACTGCGGGACAAAAGTGATACAGTATGGCTTGGGGTCTGTTTCGTGCAAGCTTTACCGAACTGAAGCAGCGGTACGGCAGGTCGTTTCCCAGCCCCAGTGCTTCGGTTGTATGGCCTCAGCTCGACTGTGAAAAAACAGGTACAAGATGTAAATTTATGCTGAGGCTGTAAGTAACACTTTCACGCGTCAAATACGAATTCTTGTCTTCGTGACAGACAACGCAAGAAATTCACAGCGCTCACCGTTGTCGAATGCATGAAGCATGAATGAGCCTAGGATACTTAAGATCGCTCGTCGTGAGAACAAACTCGGAAATGCAAGGGAATTTACGCGCAGGCCTTTTCCTTTGACCACAAGGTAACTTGCACCTAATCATTTGCGTCCTGCTTCCAGACTTAAGTTATCTTTACAATGGAAATGCAGGCTTGCTGAGATCGTCTTGCTGAGAACAAAGCACAGATGTAGCCAGTTGGACGGAACAGCACCTGTTGAGGGTAAGAGCCGGTTTCACAGCATTTCTTAGGATAGTCAAAGCTATCTGACTCCTGCTCATTTCATATCCGTAGCAGATTGTGCTCCCCAGCCAACGTCCTCAGCTGCGGGCTTGGTGCATCCAAGACGGGATGCCGAGCTGGCAAGTATGCCGCAGGAATGTGCGCCCGTGCACGTATATATTCCCTCAGCATCAGGTAGTGCACCGAAACTGTGTCTAGACGAGGAGAATAATCTAAAGTGGCGCGTGCGAGTGAAACCTGCAGCCATCGGAAAGGGGTCGGGCCGCCGGATCACCCCACGCGGATTTGCGCTGAGCGTGACACTCCCCCTGATTCGGCGGGCCGTCGCGCAACCTCCGTTGCAACCCCAGCAGCCCACTTCACCATTGACGGAGCTCGACCACCAGCCCGACGCTGCACGGGCCGATTGCCAGCCTGTTGATCTGCAGCCAATTTGCCTACCAAGCCTTGAGGAATTGATTATTTTAGCACGCGATCAAGCCTTAGCCAAAGAGCAACTGCCGTACAGTGGGAAGGAGGCATCTGTTTTGGCAATACCCGCATCACAGCAAGCAAGCGTGGACGCCATGGAGCTAGATGGGGCTGCCGCTGTAACCCTACCAGCGCTGGCAGACCAACCTTTTCAGATGCACCTCAAACAGGGCTTGGATGTGCAGACGCCAGCGCTGCTCCGCATTAAGGGGATTTCTCCTCAAGTCGGGCGACACTGCCCATGGCACGCTCCCACGCCTGTGGAAGGCGTGCCGGAGCGCTTTGCCTGGTCGGCGTCCCCCTGCAATGCTGCCGCTGCAGCGCGGCCAACCGCCGCATCCGAGGGGTGCAGTTCACCCGGAACTAGCGTGACGCCCATTGAGGGCGTGCCGGAACGGCTTTTCAAGCGGCGGCGTGTTTCGTTGCGGCCTCAGTCGCAGTGGCCACGGGCAGCCGCCAGCAGCACGCCTCCTGGCGTGGACCAATACGCTGCCCGCCGCATCCACGACCCTGCCAAGGGCGAAGCAAGCGCCAGCATCCCGGCTTCTTCCAGACACCCAGTCGAAGATGGGGGCCTCGACCCAGCCGAAGCAGCCGATGAAGTACCTCCCGATCATCTGAGTGCCGCAGCCATAGCGGCCGCCGCGACTGCAGCTGCTCGGGCGGCCTTGGAGCGGTTTGCGGCCGCGGCAGGTTCACCACTCTCATACTGCCCAGGAGCGGCCGCCGTACCGCTCAAAGGCGCCGTAACAGGTAGCCCCATACCAGGGAGGTCTTCCAAGGACTTTGTTCCAGGAGAACCTGCCGAAGACAACTGCTCGCCGCATGACATTGACCATGAGGGCATGACCGCCGCCGACATTGCGGTGGCCGTGTCTGCAGCTGCTCGGGCGGCTCGGCAACGCATCCAGGGCTTGACGTGCGCCACGGCCTCGGACACGCCCGAGGCAATGGCCGCAGCGTGCAGCGCTTCCCATGCCAGCAGTGACGGCACGCCCGCCCATATCAAGATTCAGAACCTGGCGGTGGCGGTAGAGGACGTGGTGCAGCGGGCAACACAGGCCATGGGCGGCCTGCCCAGCTGCCCCTCCGCACAGAGTTTGCCGTGCTCGCGATTGCCGCCGCGCCCGCCGTCGGCGGTTGGGCGTGCTGCAGGCACTGCTGCCGGCGCAGGAAGCCCCACAGAGGAGGCTTTGGGTGCAACCGACGGTCAGGCTGGCCTTGGCAGCATCATTCACAGGGCGCCGCCCAATGCCTTACTGTTCCCATCGCGGACGCCGTCCCCCATGGGTGGCATCCAGTGGCCGTTGATTTTGCAGGCGCCGGAGCCACATCTCATGGCAGGTGAGGGCCAAAGGGTGGTTCCATCGACTCCCGCCGTTGATGCGTGAACGATGGCACATGGAGCGCATGAGTTGATATGTGTTAGGAGGGAGCATTCCCTGACTCCCAAGATGCATGGCAAGCATTATGTACTTATAAGATTGCTGTTACAGTTGAACCTTAAAAATCGCCGGCGTGTGAGCCTCAACCAACACTTAGGCTGAAGTCAAGCCCCGCAAAACCGACTACCGACCAGAGGCACGCCCCTGCACCGCGAAGTAATAGTGTGATGTACATATTATTGTGATCACCACCACGGTGGCTCGGCATGTGGGGCCAGGTCGGCCGGAGCTAGTCATGCTTCCCGTACACCCGCTTTCCACGTGTTGGTGTTGCAGGGTGCATCAGCAGGGCGGACATGGTCACTCCCGCTGCAGGAGTCACCTTGGCCCCTTTCGCTGGCGATTGTGTCGAACCTGCGAGCAGCACAACGCCCCGTGCCGCCGCCAACCATCCTGTTGCAGCAGCAGCTGCACCAGTGCTTATTACGACAGGAACATCGCCATTTACAGAAGAAGAGCTTCGCGCCCTCGGGTGCGCGGATACCAAAGCTGCGGTGACCATGTCGCCTGCAGCTAGTGGCGACCAAAGCGACAGTGCGGAGTCAGAGCAGAGCACTGATGGAAGCCCTCAGCAAGGCGCCGGGGACAGCCCTGCGCAGGGAAGTGAGCTGAGCCTGCGGCAAAGCGTCGGTGGATCTCCCGAGAAAAGCAGGAGCGAAAGCATGGGACAAGGCGACTGCATGGGCACGGAGCAGAGCATCAGTGAAAGCACAGAGGAAAGTGGAAGTGGAGGCATGGAGCAAAACCATGGAGAGGAAGGGGAGCGAACTAATGCGGAATGCCCGGAGCAGAGCTGCAGCCGAAGTGCGGAGCAACGCACTGACAGCGGTATGGAGCAGGGCGCCAGCGGGAGGGCCGAGGAAAGTAGTGGCAATAGCCACGAGCACAGCAGTGGCGACCGGTCTTTCGGTGCACAGGGTGTGGATGGACCCACTGCACACACTCCTGTCGGGACCCTTGAACAAGCTGGCGTCGGTACCAGCGACCCGCCGGCTGGCCTACGCGCTGTCGAGCTCAACGAGTCCAAGATTCTTGCAAGTGCCCTTCGGCTAGACTATGTGCGACACGATGCGGAGGACGAAGAGTTGGCGGTGGAGGAAGTCATGGCTTTGCCTGACCCGCCTGATGAGCCAGATGAGCCCAAAGTCGCGTTACGGGGCAACACGGAGCGCAGCAACAGGAGCGGCGGCGCGGGCATGCGCGGTCAGTCGGGGCCAGCACGGCGGCGGGCAGATGCAGCAGCAGCGGCGGGCTCAAGCCGCCCGTCGACTCAACAGTCGTCAGAAAGCCAAGGTCAAAAACGAGACCGACGTAACTTGGGCATCCGGAAAAGCATGGCAGCGGCAGGTGAGCTCTGGTTATTGTGCGGGCCTTGGCAAACGGACAGCATCAACACCGCAGTGAAGTGCATGAATCCATGCATGCAGCTTGACTAGAGTTCTGACCACGCCGATAACTGGACCTTCGGCTGGTTTCCCCATCTGTTAGCACCGCACAACTAAATTGCTGGACCGCTGTCCCGTTAACCTTCTTTGCAGACCTCGGGCTCACTGTGGACGAGATGGGAACGCGGCGCAGCACTCGCAATCGTGTGCGGCCGCTGGAGTACTGGCGGGGCGAATGCAAGTGCTACATTCGAAAACACGAGAGTGAGTGCCTTTGAGGAAACGGGGTATGCCCATAAAGGCGGTCCCCCAGGGGCAGGACTTACCAAGACAATGCCAATAAAGATAATGCAATGGGGGAAATGAGACCTCGTCTTTGCAGGCATGCGCGAACGAACGATTGGATTATACTTGCTTGCTGTTCTCCTAATTTCCCGTGCAGCCATGCCGACTGTGATGGCCTTCAAGATGCGCACTCCGGAACCCCAATGGCCTCTGCCATCGGGCAAGGAGGAGAAAGCGAAGCGGAGAGCGCGAACGAAGGAGAAGGTGGCTGAAGAGGAGTAATCGACCGGACGACCAGGGTTTTTCCATCCCGTGCTGCAGTTGCCTGTATGATTGGTGTGGCTGCCGACCCTCGCTATGAGCTGCACACATGTTCACCTAATGCAATGATGTTGACACGATGAGATATCGTGATGTTTATGTAGCGGTGTCGACCACGTGGGGCTTCGTCGCCCTTCTTGTTTCCCGCTCTCTGCGTGACACTAGATCAGATGCAGGCTACGACAGTATTGCCTTGTTACGCATGCTATGGCGTGGCTGTAGGGTTTGTGGTCAGTGGCATTTAATACGAAGCGCCGGGCAATTCCTGCGAAAGAGGTCCGCGTTCCGTTCCAACTCCCTTCTGGTGCTTTGAATTTTATGCATGATTGCTTCTTATATACACAGATTGGTTTTAAAACTGCGTTGTTTCGGACCCGAGACATTGCCTACACTCTCTGCCAGGGAGCTGCATCGGAGGCAAGATCATGGCCTATCCGTATGCAGATGAGATGCGCAAAAGGCTTCATAAGCCTAGCTTACCAAGCCTTTCGGCTGTCGTTCAGTGCAACTTAAGCTTCACCGTACAGCTTCACCCAGTACGTTGCATATGGAGTGGACTTTGTTACGGATACGTTCAACAGAAATACGCTGAATCGTCGGAGCCACAGATTGCTGGCACCTGGCCGTTTTAATCGCTGCCGAAGCCTGAGTCCTAGACTGTGGCCTTCCGCACAAACATGCCGGGACCTCCTTTTTTGCAACCGCATCTAAGCATATTGTTCCCTTAACGTTTGCTCAGGCGCAGCACATGCCAATCGGACCTTTTGCAGGCGTGACAAGGGACACTAGACCTAGGCCTGCATAATTTACCAGTTTCTTAGGAATGGCAGTGTACATTACTTTCAAGGAAAAAGCAATTGAGTTTGCAAAGCAGGCGGTCGTAGAAGATGAGGCTAATAATTATGACAAAGCGTTGCAGCTATACCTTTCTTCGCTTGAGTACTTCAAGACGTATCTGAAGTATGAAAAGAACGAGAAATGCCGGGAGGCGGTGATGGCCAAGGTGGGGGTTTATACCTGTGGGACATCGCATACAGCCGTGGGGACTGCTGGCTTCAGACTGATATGGTGGCCACCATCATGCAGTTCAAAGAGTACCTTGCACGGGCGGAGTACCTGAAAGGAGTCAACGGTACTGATACTGGTGGCAACGACAGCGGCACGGCAGCAGCCCAGAAAGTCCGGAAGCCTGGGCAAAATAAGGATGAGGTGCGTGGCCCGATATTCGACCCCGAGCGGAAGGGCGGGTTTGTACCTCCTCTTATGTAACTGGGCGGCTAGCTGCGTGTGTAGTCTTTGGCATTTGGGATGGGCACGGGTGGACTTCGGGAGCGCAGTGCCGCCCCTCCTACCCTCATGCCGTCGTCTGGATATTTGCATGTGCTTGACCTCCTTGCTTGACCTCCTCACGGACTGTCAGAAATAGCTCGGGGGTTGTTGGACTCACCGACATGAAATTGCATTTGCCGGTGCAGGAAAGGGCGCCCATGCTCCCTTCGCCCTTTCCTGGGTAGCCCTGCGGCACATCGAGGCTCCCTGTTGCCGTCTTCGAGCGTCTTCCGCATTGTAAACATCGCAAGCAATGCTGCCGCTACTTTGCTGCTGCCGCTGTCAGTCAGCAACTCCGGCCTCAACACTCAAGTCTAACAGTGCCTGCACGATATTGTCCACCTTTTCCAGGAGGACAACAAGGAGAAGGAAAAGCTCAAAGCCGGGCTCACCGGGGCAATCCTCACGGAGAAGCCGAATGTACGGGTAGGTACGGGTGCGGGGCCTGGGGGAAGGACTGCCAGGACAGAGGGTGGCACGGAAAGTTCGACAAGTGGCCGAGGGGCTAGGGGTGGATGCGGGAAATATGATGAAGCTTAACCTTGTGTCCAGTACATGGGCCAAGCAATGCGTGGAAATGAAGGGGAGGTGCGGAAAAGGGGTAAGGGCATGGGGGTGACAGGGTTGGTGCAAAGGATATGCCTGGGGCATCTATCTATTAGTTTTTTTGACTGGTCAATGGCACAGCTGCTGCTGCTGCTGGAGCTGCGGCCGCAGCTACGGCGGCAGCTATTAGGACTGACGTGACTGCTGCCGCCTTTGCTGCTACTGCTGCTCCTGGTGGCGTCCTTTGTACAGTGGGATGACGTGGCGGGACTGGAGGGCGCCAAGGAGGCCCTCAAGGAGGCGGTCATCTTGCCGGTCAAGTTCCCGCAGTTCTTCACAGGCACGTGCAAGCGAGGAGGGGCTGTGTGCAAGCGTGGTGGGGCTGGGAAAAGGACTAGTGAGGCCGACAATGTGACTTGCGTTTTTTGGACGTGATTACGTTTGTTTAGCGTGTAGCCCGACATAGACAAGCGTGCTCGCGGGGCTGACGTGCGGGGCCCGACACAGACAAGCAGGTGTATACGAGGCACCCCCCATCACGATATGGGTCATGTGCGCCATGTGCCCATTCATGCACGCTTTTGAGTCGTTATGGTTCATTCACAAACAGAGAGTGTTGATTTAGCTGGGAATAGAAATGTGCTGGCTTCCAGATTACTCCAGAGGTCCCTTTTCTCCTGGCTGGTGACACCTCTGTCTGCCCGCGCCTGTGGCAGGCAAAAGAAAACCATGGAGCGGCATTTTGCTATACGGACCACCCGGTACAGGGAAGTCGTACTTGGCAAAGGTAGGCTTCGTGGGTATTACGGCGGCCGGCGTGAAGCTGGGAGAAGCGGGCTTTCTTTCCTTTTACGGTTTGGTTAATGCCCGATGGAATTCAGTACAGGATTGGTAGTGCGCTGCCAGCGCTGCTAAGCTTGCAAGGCGGAAGGCCTTCAGGCTAAGAGGCGAAGTGGCTAAACCCGAAGAAGAAGAAGAAGAAGAAGAAGAAGAGCAACAACAATAAAACAGCGCCTCTTCGGTTGCCAGAACCGCTGTCTGTTGTCAGTCCCGGCTGTTGCTCTGAGCCGGCCAGCTCCCGTCGCCCTTCTATCACAGCCTCAAACAGAGAGTTAAAACCCCACTTCCCAGCAGCCAGTCTCCTGTTCTTCACTTCTTTCATTTGGGCTGCTTCAATTTGGTCGGTCACGAGTCGGCGATTTTCCTTCCCTTCTAACTTCTCTCCATTCCTGGTGTTGGTGCTTTGGACATCGGCATTCGTTTTCCATAATGTTTGAGAATAATCTGATTATAACGAACTCCAATACACTGCCCACTTGCGCAGGCCGTCGCGACGGAGGCCGACTCGACTTTTTTCAGCATCTCCTCCCAGGACCTGGTGTCCAAGTGGTTGGGCGAGAGCGAGAAGCTTGTGTCACAGTTGTTCGCACTCGCGAGGGAGAATGCGCCCTCCATCATCTTTATCGACGAGGTGCGGAGAGGTCGCTGCTGACCTGGGTTACATCAGATCGGAACTCGATCAAGCGGGCTTTCACGTGACGAAAGGCCCGTAAAGCACCCAGGAAGAGGCGACACAGCCGACTGCCGTCTGTCTCTTTGAACCCAACGCGTTGCGCAAGCTGGCCGTCGTGACGACGGTCCGCTTGACCTTCTCCTTCTTGTTCGACGCTCATCCCTTTCGGATTGCCCTCTCGCCTCCTTGGGTGCCTGCAGGTGGACTCGTTGTGTAGCGCCCGAGGTGACAACGAGAGTGAGGCGGCTCGGCGCATCAAGACGCAGCTGATGATCGAGATGCAGGGCGTCGGATCCAACAACAGCCGTGTGCTAGTGCTCGGGGCGACCAACTTGCCGTACAATTTGGACCAGGCCATCCGCCGCCGCTTTGACAAGCGCATTTACATCCCGCTGCCCGACGAGTCGGCGCGTGCGCACATGTTCAAGATCCATCTGGGTGATACACCGAATGATCTGACAGGTGGGTTGGCAACTGTATGGATGGGCGGTGTAAGGGGGATTTGGGTAGGTGTGGTAGGGTTGGTTTGGTGGGCTCCCCGGGGCGCGCTTGGCCCGTGATGTGATGTGTCTGCCTGCCCGCCGGGCTTGCCCGATTGGCCGTCTAAAAGCTCGCCCGCGGCCCTTGGCTCGCACTATTCATGTCCCTGCTTTCGGATGGTTCCGGTGTTTCTTTTCTATTTTGTTACCTCCTAATTGCACGCCGTTTGTTCTCATTCAGATGCGGACTATCGGGAGCTGGGTCGGCGCACGGAGGGCTTTTCCGGCAGCGACGTAAGCGTGGTGGTAAAGGACGTGTTGATGCAGCCCATCCGCCTGTTGCGGGAGGCCACACACTTCAAGAGGGTCCGAACACCGGATGGAGGTCAGTGCTTGGCGAGTGGGACGTGAATGGACAAATATGTTTGGAAAACAACTGGTCTAATGATGTTGCCGCCCGGATGTGAGCGTGCGTGGCCGGGAGCGGGCTTTCGTGGTAAGGGGCTTTCATGCATCGGGCGTGGACGTTTCTAAGGGATACCATTTTCCATAGTGATTCCTGAGTGCGCCGGCTTATATCCACCGTATACAACTTTTGCACCACTTGTATCCGGGAGTCTTAAAGCTCTTGTGGTTTTCACATCCATTCTAAAAACTAAATCTCACTCGTTTCTCGCTTACGCATGTTCTCTCTCTTCCTCGCTTCCAGGCGAGGGCTGGGAGCCGTGCAGTCCTGGGGACCGCGGGGCTCAGGAGCTCAGCCTCAACCACTTTGCGGAGAATGGCCTGGCGGACAAGGTGGGCTGAACCAGGGAGAGGGAAAGGGAGGGGTAGCGGGGAGACCTGGCGGGATCGGCATGGGTCGGACGGAGCATGGGAAAGGGGAGCGACTTGGGAGCGGAGCGGAAGGGGACCTTTTTTGCGTTGGATGGCCTGCCGGGCTGACGTGTCCTAGCTAGCTATTGTTTCCTAGCTATTGTTTCGGCTGCTGGAGCTGTGAGAAGCAATCAGGCATGTGCTCCTCGTGCGCTTTATGCAAAATCGTTGCGGTGCAGCAAACAGGTACAAGCGAAGCTTGCGATTATCACCTGCTTGCCTCTCTGTCTGTATATATGTATGTCTCCAACGCAGGTTCTGCCGCCCCGCATCACGATGCGCGACTTTGAAAAGGTGCTGGTGCGCGCACGACCCACCGTGGGCAAGTCCGATTTGAACGTGTTTGAGCGATTTACAGCGGAATTTGGAGAGGAGGCTGTTTGAGCGAGGGGAGGTAGAAAGGCAGGCGAGGGAGGGCGAGGTGGCAAAGCGGAAGGTCCCGGACCGCCAATTGCGCATTTTCTCCGTCCACTGAACCACTCGGCGCGCCAGAAGGAGTTGCAACAGCGGAGGGAGAGGGGGTGAAAGAAACAGTGACGCGGAGTCTCGAGTGCGTCAAGGGTACAAGAGCGGTGGCGATGGAGGCGTCAGCAGAGGCAGTCTGGGGATCCGATAGACTTGAAGAGTAGATGAGCAGATGAACATGAGCGGACAGACAGGTAGCTAGGCAATGCCGCGCAGCCGCATGATGGGATTCAAACGGGCCGTTATGGGTTATGGCCCTTCCATGCAGTTGGAGCCGCGTGGGGATCTCGGGAGCCCCTGGGGCGGTCAGGGTGCGGTTTTTGCTATGGGGGTTGCGTGCCTTCTGGGGGGCCGCCCCCACAGTTTCTTTACTGCAACTGAGAGGGACAATATCTGTGTGCAACCACCTGGTTTGTAATCCTACAGAGAGGTTTAGAGCGGAGCGGGAGAGGAGGGCGTTTTTCAAATCCATGAACGGCGTGAAACATGCCTCTTGAAACTGTCCTTTTAGCTCAAAGATCGCTGCCGCTTATATTGCGACAAGAGGGATATTTTAGATGTCACTTTGCTCCGGAACAAAGGTTAACGCAAGGCAAAAGCGGTCTATCCCAGTCGAGCAGGATGAAAATAGTTTACGATGTTATGTCATTAGAAGAACAGCCCAGGCACTACGGTTCTGTTTGATGAGGACTTGGAAGGGCGTTCCCAGCCGTACCTGACCGTGTCCCACCCGGCTGCAGCACCCCGCGGGGTGTGGGCTCCGATGGTCGATTTGGACGGCGGCTGGGAAGAGCTGCCAGCGACACGTCCCTTGGTGGATATGTCGCAGGCATGTGCCCGGTGCCAGTGTACTTGTTCCTTGGCAGGACTGGGGTTGTGCCGATTTGACGTGATTGAGGCTGCGCAAAGCTTAGCGCACTAGCCTTAAGGCTAGTGGCTTCGTAGGGTTTCCCGTTCGCACAAGCATGCGTTCGGAGTTGTGTCGGTGCATATGTAAGCTGTGTCGCGTGGACAACTAGGAGATAGTCAGGCTGCACTTAGCTGTTAGCAAAGGTGAATTAAAGGTTCCTTCACCTAGTGGCAAGGGCCCCAGGGTTATCAATCGAATCTCCATGGGGTGTAGAGGAAATAGTGCTGATTTCACGACTTCTACATGAAGGCTCGATTCTTGCCTTTTGCACCAGCTACAACACTAGCTCATCATGGCGGAGTCTGGCAGTCCTGTAGGGCACCCGTAATCACCCGTACAGCTGTTTTAGAGTTTGACATATTGTTTTAAACAACTACACGAAAAATAAAGGTTTGTACTAACGAATGGGGCATGACCTGATCGTTGTCAGGCGCAGGAAAAGGGTTTGTGCGCCTTGAGCTCCTTTCCATGAACGGGCTGCAACGTCGAGCATACTGATCTTCGCAAATGGTTTAAGCCACGGATCGCAGGTACAGTTGCAAACTTTAGATTTTTGCTTTCACAGCTGCAGGTTAAGAAGACCGCAAATGATGAGATTAAAAGCTTGGGACTCGATTTGTAACTGCTTATTAACCTCTTGCAACAAGGGTGGCGAAGATGCGCCTTCTATCGCATCCTGCATGCTTGCATAGCATTACACTACTGAGCTAGTACATGTCCTTTGCCGATTCACGCTCTGCCACCAGACGAGCGATGTTATTCGTACATCGATACGGGGGCATTGGGCAAGGTGCAGGTAGCTAGCTACCCCGACCTCATTGCGTGCGTCCACTACTCTGTATAATATGTGAATTCAGTCATCAAAACGTTCAAGATACTACTCAAAGTAACAAAGGCCTCGACAGGCACCTCAGGCTTCGACGGGCACGCAATCACTCTCTACCCTTCCGACAGCCCACGATCTTCTTTGTAAGGGCAGACCACTTGATCCACACTTTTTCAGCTGATCAGGACTATTACACAAGACCATTCTGCTAGGATTTGCAATTTTCAAGGAATTTCATATCATCCATGCTCACAAGAACTTGGATCTTCCCCAGATGCCGCCGTTTGCCTTGATACTGGAGCCCGCAACTTTGTGAAAACCGTTCAAGAGAGCCCATGACGACGACTCAAGGTAAACCCATGATTAAGGAGCAATCTGGTTGATGTCTTCTCGGATCTATCATGGCATCAGCGCTGCTACACGTCCCCCCGTTCGCGAACGGGTGCTCCGGTCGGAGCAACACAAGCGTTCGTTCTTTCCAGGATCGAACCTGCCTGCAGTCACAGCTTATTATTGCATCAGACGAGCGTTTAGATACTAGTCAAAAGTCGCTACGAGATCCTTGCAACTCGCTATGACTTCTACCTGACTTTGCCGCCCGTATCGCTCATTGCTGGCGACCATCAGCCAGTTCAGTCTCTGCTGAGCGCACCTGCAACCTGGTTGTTACGTTTTATTGAGCCTTGGCAGGTCACAATGGTTCATTGCCTATCGTTGCTGTTTATCGCGAAGTCAAGTGGCTCCGCAGGCTCCGGATACAAAATAGGGTAAACTCCCCGGCAGCCTCGTGCATGATGATCTACACGTATCCCCCAGGTCCTCCAAACCTCCGCTGCCTTTTTTAGACGGGCTTCCCACAACGTGGCAGTAAACTGCAAAATGTAGCAGGTGTAGCAGGTGGTGACCACCTTAGATTTTAGGCTATGATTCACACGCTGCAGGCTTCATGTGCTTCATTTACGAGCTGCCGGCTTACCGCGGCCCCAACCCCCTCCCCGATCCCCACTTGAAAACCCACCATTTCATATCCTGTATTCAAATTTAGCTATGTGAACCCGCCATGTGATCGCCGTGCTGCCCTCGGCACCAGGATGGGCTCTCCTCACCTTCGTCCAGCTCTGGATCTTGGGCAACCTGGGCGCCTCAGCACAACGAGGGGCCCATTTACCGATAGCCTCGTCCACGACTGGACCACTGCAAGCATCATCACCATCCGGAAATACAGCTAACCTCGCACATGTGCACCAACCGAATCCATCAAGCCCAACACCGCGCACACCGGACCCACCGAGTCCGATGCCACCGCCACGCCGACCGCGGCGCCCACCGAGTTCACCACCGGGCCCACCGAGCCCGCCGAGTCCGCCGAGGCCACCGCGTCCACCTATTCGACCACCGCGTCCACCTATTGGATCACCGAGTCCACCTACTGGACCACCGAGTCCACCGAGTCCACCGAGTCCACCAAACAAGAAAAATAAAACACCGTGCTCTACATGCCCATCACCGCACGCGCACCCCTCACGCCCCCCCGTGCCACCCCCCATTCCGCCACCTCCACTGTCGCCTCCGCCTCCGCGGCCGAGCCCTCCGCCACCCCCCATTCCGCCACCTGCACTGTCGCCTCCGCCTCCGCGGCCGAGCCCTCCGCCACCCCCAATTCCGCCACCTCCACTGTCGCCTCCGCCTCCGCGGCCGAGCCCTCGGCCACCCCCCATTCCGCCACCTGCACTGTCGCCTCCGCCTCCGCGGCCGAGCCCTCGGCCACCCCCAATTCCGCCACCTGCACTGTCGCCTCCGCCTCCGCGGCCGAGCCCTCGGCCACCCCCCATTCCGCCACCTGCACTGTCGCCTCCGCCTCCGCGGCCGAGCCCTCGGCCACCCCCCATTCCGCCACCTGCACTGTCGCCTCCGCCTCCGTGGCCGAGCCCTCGGCCACCCCCCATTCCGCCACCTGCACTGTCGCCTCCGCCTCCGCGGCCGAGCCCTCGGCCACCCCCCATTCCGCCACCTGCACTGTCGCCGAGGCCACGCGCCGAGGCCACCGCCGCCCCCCAGTCCACCACTGGACCCACCGTGTCCGATGCCATCGCCACGCCGACCGCGGCGCCAACCGAGTCCACCACTGGACCCACCGAGTCCGATGCCATCGCCACGCCGACCGCGGCGCCCACCGAGTTCACCACCGGGCCCACCGAGTCCACCGAGTCTGCCGAGGCCACCGCGTCCACCTATTCGACCACCGCATCCACCTACTGGAGCACCGCGTCCACCGCGTCCACCGAGTCCACCAAACAAGAAAAATAAAACACCGTTCTCAATATGCCCACCACCGCACGCGCACCCCTCACGCCCCCCCGTGCCAACCCCCATCCCGAAATCTCCACCGTCGCCTTCGCCTCCGCCACCCAGGCGCCCGCCGCCGCGCACACACACAGATATGGGTTCGGATCCCACCACTGGTCCTGGGTGAAATAGATCGCGGTGTCGAATGCTGAGATGAGACACTGGGTTTCTCCAAAGCGCTGGGCGGCTGGATGGTGGGAGTTCACCATGAAGATCTACACACTGCCACCGAGCAGTAGAGTAGGTATAATTATTCATATGACTAGGCTGTACGCCCGATGGTGGTTGGACAATGAAACCGGGCAGCGGCAGGAATTGCAAGGGCGGGGTGGCGCGATCGGCACCGGTATGAGTGGATTGGTCAATCGCGCAGCTGTAGAGCATGCGATCGTGGAGGTTGTGTGTCATCTGAGTTGGTGTATGTAGCTGGTTAGAGGATTCGAATAGGTGACGGCGCCTTGTTGTTGTTGATTAGGGAGAGCGGTTTGAACTCTGACCGGTATAACGCCCCTCAAATGATGGAGAGTGCTTCGGCGGTTGGTCCCGCTGGTATACAGTTAGTGCCCCTGGCCAGCGTCAGGCCCAGATTGATATGTGTGTGTTACATGGTCGTGGGGTGCGTTCCCCCTATCTGCAAACCGCCCTAATACGAGCCGATGGCTCAAGGGCTGCCAGATCGCCTTTAAGCACCGTCCTACCTCGCACTTTAGACAAAGCAAGTGATAATGAATACTAACGACCAAAGGGAACGACAGAGTTGTGGTGGGACCACATACGTTCCAGCATCCTTGCCAGACGTTCAGGTTCCCACTTCAGAGCGTCCTCCATATGCTCGAAGTGTGGAAAATCCATGTCAGATCTGATTTGCACCAGACAGTCCAGCAGAGCATGTTTTCCATCTTCAATATGGCTATCAGTGCCGCAACAGAGGCATACTCGCTCCTCCCTATGTATATAGACAAGTCGGGTGTCGGCTTCCTCGAAACCGGAAAAAGGGCGGGCACCCCCTGCATCCGTACAGGCCGGTAGCTAGCGAGGCACGTGTGACAATTGATGGGTAGTATGAACGCGATGGGAGATGTGCTTGTTGCAGCAGTGCTGATGGTGTGGGAGTTAAGCTTGCACCAGCGGGATCGTCAGCACCGCCTGCGGGCTCCACGCGAATCGCATCCATCCCGGGTGCATGCCGCATGGACAGTGTGGCAGACCGCAAGTCGGAATGCCCGTGCGGGCAAATGGTAACGCAAGCTGGGTGTTCAAGTTATCATACGCTGTCATCTCGGAATTCAATTATGAGATACGCGGCACTTTTTGAGATTAGATTTAGCCCAAGAGGCGTTGATGTGACTTTGAGCTCGGTCAATGGAGGCAGCCAAAGTTGTTTGTGCTCATGCAATCTTTGTTGGCTACAGGCGAGATACCTTGCAATAGCGAATGCAGTATATTACCGATAACGTGTTTCAGCCGGGCGAGATATTGTGTTTGGTCCGTTACACACACACGGCCACACGGCCACACGGACATGGGCAATCCCACAGGTCGGGGGCCCCCTGGGCGCTTCGCGCTGGGGCCCCGCCCAAAAACGGAGGAGTAGTGGCCCCCATCCCGCCAATTCGGGGTTGGAGAGGGACTCTACGACCTCCTGTCGCAAGATTGGTGTGACATGGACCCACGCTGTAAACGGACACAGTTCCAAAACCTCACAATCTGCTTGACAACGTGGTAGTGTAGGGGTAGCCGCGACAATTCAGCGAACAGGAGGCGGTGCGCTGGTCTGACTGCTCTCACAATTTGCCGCATGAACGATACCTGAAGCTGCACCGCTCCATCCTTCAGACATGCCTCGAAGGCCCCTTCTGCAAGGTTACTCACATCATTCCGCCTCATGAGCCTGTCCAAGAGATAAACGGGCCCCGCACTTGAAAGCCACACAACAGAATTGCTCGTACTTGCCTATCAGAACACCTCATCCTCACATCTATATTGATATTCGTGCTGAAGAGGGATTCGATCATCAACAAAGCATGTTGGAGGCCATGAAATGGGAACCAGCACGTCTGGCGAGGATGTTGGAACGTATGTGGGCTCACCGAAACTCAATTACCCCCTTTGGACGCTAGTCTGGGCTGATGTGCGGTGTTTTCCTTTCCTCCGTGGCTTTTAGGCGTTGTAGTATTGCCCTTGGGCCTTCGGCTCGTATGGGTAATCTTAGAGGTATGGGGTTACGCACCCCCAACCATGTAACACACACACACACACATCTGGGGCGAACAACTTAAGCGAACAGCGTCATCAGCATAGAGGAGGATGTACACTCGCTCGTTTCCAACCGAGAGATCGATATGTAACATATACACACAAACCTGCGGCTTTCGGCTGCTTAGGAGGGGACAGAGGCGCCTCACGCCCCTCTCCCATCCGCGAGAGAGCTTAGGTGGCCTTTCTGTGGGGGCTGGGCAGCAGTCCCTGGCCAGTGTCAGGCCTGGTCAGATACTTGTAACGTTCACACAAACACACACAAAACACACACATACGGGTGCTGGGAGGACCCCGGTAATTGGGCTATCCCGCTGGTCAGGGAGGGGATAGGCCTGAGGGTCTTTCTTTGTTGGGTCTGGGTAGAGGGCATAAGCATATGCGTTCGGAGTTGTGTCGGTGCATGTGTAAGCTGTGTCGCGTGGACAACTAGGAGATAGTCAGGCTGCACTTAGCTGTTAGCAAAGGGTCCTTCACCTAGTGGCAAGGGCCCCAGGGCTGTCAATCGAATCTCCATGGGGTGTAGAGGAAATAGTGCTGATTTCATGACTTCAATGCCATAGAAAATACCTGAAGGCTCGATTGCCTTTTGCACCAGCTGCAACACTAGCTCATCACGGCGGAGTCTGGCGGTCCTGTAGGGCACCCGTAATCACCCGTACAGCTATTTTAGAGTTTGACATATTGTTTTAAACAAATACCCCCAAAATAAAGATTTGTAAAAATGAATGGGGTATGACCCGATAGTGGTCAGGCGCAGGAAAAGGGTTTGTGCGCCTTGAGCTCCTTTCCATGAACGGGCAGCAACGTCGAGCTTTGAAAATGGTGCAAGCTACGGATCGCAGGTACAGTTGCAATCTTAGATTTATGCTTTCACACCTGCAGGTTAAGAAGATCGCAAACGATGAAAACTCAAAATTCGGGACTCGATTTGTAACTGCTTATTGATCTCTTGCAGAAAGAGTGGTAAAGATGCTCATACTAGCGCATCCTGCATGCTTGCATAAGCATTAAACTACTGAGCTAGTACATCTCCTTTGTCAATTCACGCTCTGCTACCCAGACGAGCGGTGTTATTCGTACATCGATACGGGGCATTGGGCAAGGTGCAGGTAGCTACCCTGACCTCATTGCGTGCGTCCACTACTCTGTATCATATGGGAGTTCAGACCTCCAAACGTTCAAGATAGTACTCAAATTAAGAAAAGCCACGACAGGCACCTTAGGCTTCGACGGGCACGCAATCACTCTCTACCCTTCCGACAGCCCACAATCTTCTTTGTAAGGGCAGACCACTTGATCCACATTTTTTTCAGCTTTTCAGGACATCTTTTCTGTATTTTTTTACATGGTAATGGCTTACTTATGAGGATGATGCATGTATGCTGACTACCATAAAACTCAAACAATAACAACAGATCATATTGCTAGGATTTGCAATTTTCAAGGAATTTCATATCATCCATGCTCACAAGAACTTGGATCTTCCCCAGATGCCGCCGTTTGCCTTGATACTGGAGCCCGCAACTTTGTGAAAACCGTTCAAGAGAGCCCATGACGACGACTCAAGGTAAACCCATGATTAAGGAGCAATCTGGTTGATGTCTTCTCGGATCTATCATGGCATCAGCGCTGCTACACGTCCCCCCGTTCGCGAACGGGTGCTCCGGTCGGAGCAACACAAGCGTTCGTTCTTTCCAGGATCGAACCTGCCTGCAGTCACAGCTTATTATTGCATCAGACGAGCGTTTAGATACTAGTCAAAAGTCGCTACGAGATCCTTGCAACTCGCTATGACTTCTACCTGACTTTGCCGCCCGTATCGCTCATTGCTGGCGACCATCAGCCAGTTCAGTCTCTGCTGAGCGCACCTGCAACCTGGTTGTTACGTTTTATTGAGCCTTGGCAGGTCACAATGGTTCATTGCCTATCGTTGCTGTTTATCGCGAAGTCAAGTGGCTCCGCAGGCTCCGGATACAAAATAGGGTAAACTCCCCGGCAGCCTCGTGCATGATGATCTACACGTATCCCCCAGGTCCTCCAAACCTCCGCTGCCTTTTTTAGACGGGCTTCCCACAACGTGGCAGTAAACTGCAAAATGTAGCAGGTGTAGCAGGTGGTGACCACCTTAGATTTTAGGCTACGATTCACACGCTGCAGGCTTCATGTGCTTCATTTACGAGCTGCCGGCTTACCGCGGCCCCAACCCCCTCCCCGATCCCCACTTGAAAACCACAACACCATTTCATATCCTGTATTCAAATTTAGCTATGTGAACCCGCCATGTGATCGCCGTGCTGCCCTCGGCACCAGGATGGGCTCTCCTCACCTTCGTCCAGCTCTGGGTCTTGGGCAACCTGGGCGCCTCAGCACAACGAGGGGCCCATTTACCGGTAGCCTCGTCCACGACTGGACCACTGCAAGCATCATCACCATCCGGAAATACAGCTAACCTCGCACATGTGCACCAACCGAATCCATCAAGCCCAACACCGCGCACACCGGACCCACCGAGTCCGATGCCACCGCCACGCCGACCGCGGCGCCCACCGAGTTCACCACCGGGCCCACCGAGCCCGCCGAGTCCGCCGAGGCCACCTATTGGACCACCGAGTCCACCGAGTCCGCCGAAGCCACCGAGGCCACCGCGTCCACCTATTCGACCACCGCGTCCACCTACTGGACCACCGAGTCCACCTACTGGACCACCGAGTCCACCGAGTCCACCGAGTCCACCAAACAAGAAAAATAAAACACCGTGCTCTACATGCCCACCACCGCACGCGCACCCCTCACGCCCCCCCGCGCCACCCCCCATTCCGCCACCTCCACTGTCGCCTCCGCCTCCGCGGCCGAGCCCTCGGCCACCCCCCATTCCGCCACCTGCACTGTCGCCTCCGCCTCCGCGGCCGAGCCCTCCGCCATCCCCAACTCCGCCACCTGCACTGTCGCCTCCGCCTCCGCGGCCGAGCCCTCGGCCACCCCCCATTCCTCCACCTGCACTGTCGCCTCCGCCTCCGCGGCCCAGCCCTCTGCCACCCCCAACTCCGCCACCTCCACTGTCGCCTCCGCCTCCGCGGCCGAGCCCTCGGCCACCCCCCATTCCGCCACCTGCACTGTCGCCTCCGCCTCCGCGGCCGAGCCCTCCGCCACCCCCAACTCCGCCACCTCCACTGTCGCCTCCGCCTCCACCAAACAAGAAAAATAAAACACCGTGCTCTACATGCCCACCACCGCACGCGCACCCCTCACGCCCCCCCGCGCCACCCCCAATTCCGCCACCTCCACTGTCGCCTCCGCCTCCGCGGCCGAGCCCTCGGCCACCCCCCATTCCGCCACCTGCACTGTCGCCTCCGCCTCCGCCTCCGCGGCCGAGCCCTCCGCCATCCCCAACTCCGCCACCTGCACTGTCGCCTCCGCCTCCGCGGCCGAGCCCTCGGCCACCCCCCATTCCTCCACCTGCACTGTCGCCTCCGCCTCTGCGGCCCAGCCCTCTGCCACCCCCCATTCCGCCACCTGCACTGTCGCCTCCGCCTCCGCCTCCGCGGCCGAGCCCTCGGCCACCCCCCATTCCGCCACCTGCACTCGCCTCCGCCTCCGCCTCCGCGGCCGAGCCCTCCGCCACCCCCAACTCCGCCACCTCCACTGTCGCCTCCGCCTCCGCGGCCCAGCCCTCCGCCACCCTCCATTCCACCACCTGCACTGTCGCCTTCGCCTCCGCCGCCCAGCCCTCTGTCGCCAACCCCCATTTCGCCACCTCCACCTCTGCCGACGCAGCTGCCACCTCCTCCGAACATCTCGTCCGATTTGGGCAGCCCCCATCCCCCATTCCCTGTACCGCCACTCGCACCATTGCCGCTTCCTCCGCATCCACCGCTCTTCCCACCGCCTACTTCTCCCCAGTCACCGCTGCCACCGCGGCCACAGCCTCCACAAGACGACGACCCACGGGTCTTAACAGGCACAGCGCGTTTCATTGGGCCCGCGGCTTCATGCGTGGTAAGGGAGGGCACAGCAATCCACCTAGGGCTGACGGACCGGGTTTACCCACCTGCAGTAGTTGGGCGCAGCACTGACCAACCTCTCATTGGATCTAGTGCAACTAGGTTCATACGTTGTTGATGGTCGATTGTGGTGGTCTTCGTGTTTTGGGAAGGCATACGGTTCTTGACCTGGTATATATGTGTGTGTGTGTGTGCGTTTGTGTGTGTGTGCGTTTGTGTGTGTGCGCGCGCGTGGAGCAGGGTAGTGGATTTCCGGTTGATTGTGATCATCCGTTGTATCAACGCCATGAAGAATGAACAACAAAGTGCAACTCCCGGAAGCTTTCCCCCTCGCCCCTTGGTCTTATTTTCACTTCCCACTTCTGACTGACTTAACCACACGGCCGCACACACGCATTTTGCAGGGAGCGGTTTGGACTTCAGGGCCCACCCTAGGGGCTCCCGAGTCCCCTGCCGCTGAATCCGGATCCTCAGGATCTGGATCTGGATTTGGATTCAAAGCCGAAGGTGGTTCAGTGACTACGGGCTCTGGAGGCGATCTGGCGGTCCTCCTACCTCAGGGAGTAACCTCCACCGCGGCGAATTCGCTGGTGAGCTGTCTGAGCCGGTGCGGGGTGGGGTATTTAGATGCCATGTGGCCATGGTATACGTTGTCCGAACGACAACGAGCAATCCGTTGCATGTAAGTATGCAATCGAGTGCTTATGACAGAACAGAACGAACGGATGCGGGAAAGGAATTACGTGGCGGGACATCGGGGATTTTAAAATCCAGCACCAGCGCCAGCGGAATAAGGTGGTGCGGCGTGCAGGCAACTAGAGACCCTGGCAATGTTAATAAGCGTGAGCATCAGGAGTCAGGAGCTGGGTCGCCGCAAGTAAAGACCGGCTGCTGCTGCTGCGTTGAATTCCTCCGCCGTGCGGATGGCATTTTTCTTTGTGGATGGTAGGTTGGCGAGGAGGATGCCCGAACATCTGCGCACGTAAAGACAGCGGGGTGGAGTACAACAGGGCATCATGACACCAAGTGCTCCACAGCGCACCCACACGCGGTTCCTACATGTTCCGGTGCTCCCAGTGTAGCTCTTTCCGTTGCTCTGGTGCCGCTCCGGGGTGCCCCCTTCTGGTGCTCTGCTCGGTTAACCCACATCATGGGTTAACACATGACGTCCCAGCGATGCCGCTTCCATCCCCATCCCTTACATGTTTTGGTGTAAAGCCGTGTTTCTTTCAAATATTTTCCATCTTTCCGTACTTTGAACCCAGTCTGGCCTCCGGTTGCCCGTTCTGCCTGCGTCGAACACCAAACAGACCGTGCAGCTAGACGCCTCCGTCGCCGGCTGCTACGATGCGTTTACGGGTTTGAAGCTGCCGTACGACATCTCCTCCTCTTTGAGCCTGACGTCACCGTTGGTAGTCACTCCGGTCACGACACTGCTGGCAGCAGCTGTGGCCGCCGTCACCTCCGGAGGCGACGACTCGCTTTCCTCAGGCACGGTCGTGGAGAGAGCGTACGGCATGGTTGGAGTGAAGGTTACGGCATCTGCTGTCGCTGGTGGGCTCGTAGCTTTGCGCCAGGCTGATATTGACGAGAGGTACTGCGCTTTGTGTTTTCGCTTCCAGGGGGCCTGTTGATGTTGTTACAAGGTGGTATAGCTTCACCAGTGACCTCCTTCCCGAGGCAATTCCCTGCTATCCCCTGCTAGAGGGGCACCCTAATCCATTCACCCTATCCGCCTTCAGAGTGTATTCTTTGGGTTTGGCAACTCACCACCAGCATCCAACCAAATGTAGCGGATCAACGGCACCTCAACCTTGCTCCTGGTTAGCTCGTTGTTTCACGTCCTACACCGTCCACAAAATGAGGGGCCACATTCCATTACATCACTCCTCAGACACCCGAGGTGTCAGCAGGCGAATTTGAACCTGGACATTCAGGGAGCAGAAGTCAGGCCTTGACCTCTGCCAGCCACCTGCCGTTGTCCTATTGTTGTGGATTACTAAAATCATTCGGTGCTTTCATGTATTGGTTAGGTTGTATTATGTGGGTTATGTAGGGCAAACTCGACCTTGGTTTGAAGATGCGGTGCTCTCTGCTCACGGTATTGCGGCTCGAACTTCCACTTCCCACTTCATTTGCGGCTGGATAGCTTCCCCCCAGCCTCATCGTTCCCACGACAGTCCCAGGGTCCTCCGCCCTCCCCCTGTGCAGGCGAACGGGCGTGCGAATGGTGTTCGCCGACGCGGCCCTCTCCTCGCTCGTCATCACCGGGGCCGCGGCACTTGCGGCCTTCCCCGCGGGCACATTGCCCTCTTGTACGACGGAAGCGGCGCTCGTTAATGCAGTGTACGGCAGCCTGGCCGCGCACATCAACACGTCGGCGTCACTCGCCATATCGCTGGACGGCACGTCGTTGCTGAGTGACGTCGTGACGGCGGCGGCGAAGGACAAATGCGGAGCATCGACGGCGACCATGTCGAACAAGGACGTGCAGGCGTTACTGACCCAAGGGTCACTACTCTACCGGATGGTGCAAAGCTCCTTGCTGTCTAACGGAAGTAGCAGCAGCAGCAATGGCGGTAGCATTATTGACGATGAGCTGGCGGTGTTGCCCCTGGAGGCTCTTTCGACGGCGTCGCGCGTGTCGTACGTCGTACAGACGCAAGCACCGACAGTGCTGAAGGCTCTAAGCAGCAACACCATGGCTGTACAGGATTTGACAAAGGGTACGGACCAGTACGGATGAACGTCGCGCTAACTTAGCTGCAATCACAATCACAACCAGCAACTGAGAGCTTTGGGGATACAGGACAGGACAATGCCGGGCAATGCCGGACGATGTGACGGTCTAGCCAACCGTCTCCTAGCCCACCCCGACCCCTCTCTGTAACATCTGTCTTGCAGCATTACTCCTCGTCGCGTATTCCTCTCACTGTGTGTCCACTGCCGGGTGCACCCGACATTTCACTTATACTCTCTCCTCTTTTACCAATTACCACTGCCCACTCTGTCCGGCTCATGTCGCCGGCAGTCTGGGCCGCGCACCTGGCTGATGCACCCGTCGATTTGGCTGGAATGGCGTCTGAGGTGGGACTGGGCTCCCTGGCGCCGTCTGCGGGCACTCTGCGGATACGAGTGCGGGCACTTGGAGGCCTTAAACAATGCCAGGTGAGGTGGGTGGGTGGGTGCGCAGCGCCCAGGAAGACTGGGAGGCAGGCGGTGAGCGGGGGAAGGCAGGCGGGATGTGGTCTATAAACCTCGGCGCAGGCCCACCGGCCGATTTCTTACCGCCAAGCTGAATTTCCCACGGGTCCCCCCGCTGTCTCTCTCCCCGCTTGAACGGGGGGGGGTGCCCTCCTTCTTTCCGTTCAGGTCCAACTGCAGAGTCCCTACCTCGCGAACAGCACCAATGTCACCACGGACAGCCGTGGCTTTGCTAACGCCAGTGGGGTGTGTGCACCGATGGTGGGTCGGTGGGTACGGCACGAAGGGTCACGAATCTGCTGGCACAGGGGTCGTTCCTTTGTGCGTACATCTCACATCACCGGGCATCTGCCTGTGGGCGCCTCATGCCCGGGGAGACTACGAGCAGGATTTGATGGAAACGACGCTTTAGAAAGCCCTGCCCAAAATACGTATTTGTGTGTGTGAGAGACTATGTGTGTCTGTGTCTGTGTGTGTGTGAATATGTGACTGTATGTGTGTGTGTGTGTGTGTCGCCTGATCGGGAGTTGGGTTGACCTTGTAGTGATGTGGAGTACCCGCCTGCAGGTGACTGTTCCCTCCGGCTGCATGGATTCCGCGCTGTCGGCGAACAATGCTAGCGTCCCGATGCCCCCTTTCAAAGTGAGTAAAGCATGCGGCTACAGATAGACCCGAGTAGTCGATAGCTGCCTATCCGCCTTGCCCCGCCTCTCTCGGTACAGTAGATATATGTGCATGTGTGTGTGAGGGTGTGGGGGGTGCAACTGGTTTTCAAACCCAGCCCCACTTCCCTCGGTCACCTGCTGGCCCCCGCGTTTCCCTTTATCGGCAACTCTCCGGCCGGTCCTGTTAAGGCGCTCGTGCCGTTCAACACCACCGCCGTGATCAACCCCGCCGCCGCTATAGCAACTGCCGCCTTCATGCACCTCCGTACTAATGAGGCCGCTGCTGCCGGCGGGAATGACGAACGTGCTAGCCACATCACCGCCGCCGACTACGCCCTGCCGTACACGTATTTTGGAGTGGGTCTTGTCGGTCGCAAGGACGCCCTGCCGGCTAACACGAGTTTCGTTAGTCAGGAATGGAAAGCGGGGAGCCTCCTTGATCAGCGTGCGTTCTTAGTGAACCTGAGGTTGCTGTTGGTGCTCAACACCAGCTCTGAGGTCGTGCTAGGTAAGCGGGGGTTCACCAACTTTGTCTGCGCACCAGGCAAAGAGCGTCGATTATTCCGCTTTCGTCTGAACGCACAGCACAATTTCTTTGTGCATGTTTGGGTTTTGGGTTTGTATGTGTTTGTATGTGTTTGTATGTGTTTGTATGTGTTTGTATGTGTTTGTATGTGTTTGTATGTGTTTGTATGTGTTTGTATGTGTTTGTATGTGTTTGTGCGTGTTTTGTGTGTGTTTGTGTGTGTGTGTTACGACAGCTGCCATAGAGCGCTACCGTGTCCGGTATATGGCTTGCTGCTGGGTACTGTTTCAGACCAAGACTACTGTGGTCTAATCGCATACACCACCTTTTCTTCGCCTGGGCCCCCTCGCCCGTGATCTCCCTCGCAGGCCTGCAGCGCCCAGCAGGGACCCCAGCCGATGAGGTCCAGAAGGACCGGGTGGTTTCGGCGCTGGTCTCCCAAATCGCAGCAGACATGCTGTCCAACAAGCTGATGATTACGGAAAGAAGCTACCTGGAGGGCCTCATAATGTCGGTCTACAAGGAAACTCGCGGATCGACGACAGGAGGTTCCCGCCGTGCATTGCAGCAGTCGGAGCAGGTGGGGTGCGGGGAAAGAGAGGGGGATATAATGGCGGGCGTGTAGTATGTGGAGTACGTAATCTATCATAGCCGACCTCGTGACAGCGAAAAGCCCATCCTTGCAGCCTTCCAGGAGCACATGTGGAGGTGCGGAAGGAGTTGACGGAGGCCTCGGCTTTGGCTTCCTGGTTTCCACACAGAAGAGAATTCCCTTGTTGTCCTTGCAGCTGGGCTTCACGGGACTTAGCGCAGACAAGCGCAGTCCGTGCCACAGAGCGGAGCTCGGCAGGTGTAATTGGCGGATCTGAACCAACTCCTCCTTGAGAGGGCTTCGGCACCAAAACCCTTGAGCCCTTTCGCGCAAGGATTGCGCCGTGCGGGCCCCTCCGAAAAGGAGAGAGCAATCTTGAGGCCTAAATCGTGACCCTTACGCTTCGACATTATATTTGCAGGTAAAGAAGGTACTGGCAATCACAGCCTCCGTTTTGTCAAATTGCACCAAACGTCTTGAAGGCCTTGACGCGAATTGCACCGCGGCGGCGGCTGATGGCGGCGGCGACGGCAGCGACACGCTAGATGCCATGAGCAAGCAAGCTGCGAACGTGACGGCGATGATGCTGTACGCTGTGGTTCCGGACCTGCGAAACCTTACCACCGCCCGCAGTGACGCCGCCATCGCCGCCATGGAGCAGAATATCGTCAATTCGTACATGGTCGACAACCCCGAAATCCCTGCGGGAATATTCATAGACACCACAGAATTTTCCAACAAGGACGGCGACGCGCTTGCCTCGATCGACAATGGAAATCCGACGCCGGCGCTAGAGGCGCCATCGCGAAGCTTAATACCACCCATGGCGGCAGCCGCTGGGTCACCGCTATCGGGGCAGATTGCGATAGCCCCAGATATCGCGGGGGGGGGGTCGACCCGGGAAGCCGGCCGCGGCACCCTACTGCCTATGAGCATCGCACTGAGTGCTACCATTGGTTCCGTGTTGGTGTTGGCGGCGGCGGTGTTTGCCGTACGCCACGTCAAGGCGCGCAACGCCTTCCGATTCAAGTTGGACGAGAACGCCTTCCGGCTCGCACTGGACGATGGCTCCCCGCCGCCGCTGGCACGGCTGTCATCACCGTGCATGTCTGGCTGTAGTAAAGACGGGCGCAGAGGGAGCCTAGCATCGTCCGAATTGAAAGCGCACTCGAACTTTTCCAATACAAATGATCCAGAGGCCGCATCATCATCACCTCCAGAGGCGGCGGCGCCACCGCCGCCGCTGCCGCTAGCTGTAACGGCCTCGGCATCCGCGCCGGGCTTGCTGTACGACTCGGAAATGTCGCCGCGGAGGCACCACGAACACCATCACGGGCACCAAGAGTTTTTGGTACAGACTCAAGAGCCGCAACAGGAGTGGCAACGGCTGGTACAGACTCGAGAGCCGCACGGCTCTGGGAGCCCGGTAGGTTTGCTACTGCCGCCCCCGGAGCCTCAATTGCTGAACCGCCAGCAGCAGCAGCAGCAGCAGCAAGTAGAGGTGCAAAGCATTCGGGATTTGAAGTCGGCCTCTACGGCACGAGGCCCCGGCCCGGACGCGGATGACTCAAAGGAAACGCCCGTCGAGCTCAACAGCAACGACAAATACCCGTCGTACCATTCCGGGAGCTCGTCCAACAACAGCACAATGCCGTACGGGTCACCGCCTCGCGCTTCAAGTAGCGGCACGGGGAGTGCGGACCAGCCCCAGGCTTACGCGGAGAGTGCCAGGGGGGGCCCTAAATGTACGGCAGTGACAATGGGTTGTACGGAAATTACGCCGGCCGCCGCGGGGCCGGAAGAGGAGGCGGCGGCGGACAACCACTTCGATGGCCGTGCTGGGACGGGCGGTAACCCCATGCAAAGAGTTAACGGCGGCGGGGGCGACGGCGCCTACCCGGCAGCTCGCTCTGCAGACAGTATTCCGATCGCTGCTGCCGGCCAGTCGGCAGAGCTGCCGTCGGAGGCGTTAGCGGCGGTGTTGGCGGCGTTGCGGGCGGTGAGAACATTGGGCTCCTCCATGGACGGAAATCATGAGGGAGCTGCCGGCTTGGATCCGAGATCCGGATCTGGATCTGGACCGAGCTCAAAGGCCTTACATAGTAGCCGCAGCATGGTCAAATCCAGGTCAACAACGGCGGACCCGTCGCCTTGGCCAACGCCGCCAGGGCAGGTCACATCCCCGGCCGAGGACGCGCCGCTGCAGCGGCCCTCAATGGATGCGGTGCCATCGCCTCCACCGCCTCCACCACTGCCGGGGTCGGGATTTCCCTAAGGTGAAGGGAGCTGCAATGAGAGACCGAAGGTGGGTGGGCAGCGCACATCTCCCCATCAGAGACGCGGTAACGGCGGGCGAGTGCAAGGTGGGCCGATGCCGCCAGTGCGGCTGCGTGGGATGTTCAGGGACACTGAGCGCGTGTTCGCTGTCCCCCGGGAGCAGGCCATGTTCCCTGTCCTCTACCCCCAACCCACCCGGGGTTGAGAAACCTTCGCGGAGGGCAGCACACACGGGGCCATGGCCATGGACGTGGACAGGATTGGCGGTAGGTGAAAATCTGTGTCGCCGATCTTTATACTGGACCGCCGTGTAGCGAGATTTGGATGTGATGCATTAGATTGCCATCAGTAGCTGTGGTTGGATATGTCTCGGTGATTCAGGTACGGCAGGTACGGCACGTTTGGCAGGATAGGTATGGCAGAATTCGGTTGGCAGATTGCTCGGGCGTTTTCGACGGAGAGGCTTGCGGAGTTGTAAGGGTTTCTTTCGGTTTTGTTATCGCGTCATGGGTGTTGTATGGCGCAAAATGGATGCTGTCGTACATTGTCGTGATTGTCATGATTGTCGTGATTGTCGTAATTGTCGCGTGTGCATGGCGCGCTGGAAGATTTGCGCAAAGAAGGAAGCAAACGGAAGCTGTGTTTCTCCATCTCCCTCCTCCCTCCCTCCCTCCCTCCCTCCTCGGTAAAGGCTGGAAATTTGAAGTAACTAGCTGGAAAAAGGCTATTGGTGAATAGCGCAGGAGTGCGCGGAAGAGCGAAGTTTATCATTTCTTAGGTTGCCTTGGATCGCTGATCAAGCTGTTTGCCAGGGGGAGGTTTCGGCAATCCACAGCACCCGGGCGAGACTCTCCTGGATTATGTGGTCTCTAGGCGGTGCGCAATCATCTAGGCTTTCAAATTTTAAACTAGCGGAGGGCGACAGCGACAGCCGGGGAGCTCGAATATAAGTTCAGGGATAAGGGATAAGGGAAGACTTGTGCTGTAACGGTAGCCGTGCCATGTGGCCTCCCGCCGGCTGTCGTACAACGGCCATCGTACAATATTGCACGTATGTAAGTCATCCATCAGGATTGGGCAGCACAATGGATCCCGGGACAATGTCCTTCGCTGGCTTTCAATCTGGTCACACAGTTGTTTTCAGCGCTGGGTCAATCATGTCATGCTTTCCTTGCCATCCGCCTTACTAACTGCCGTACGCAGCAGCAAGTTGTACGGCAATGTCGTTCAGCAATTGCTAGTGTTGCCGCTTCTGCTCATTGTTTTTATTATGCGGTGTAAGACGTTTCCTTATCATGGTCTCATCCAGCAGGCGTACAATACGCAATCTTTCCGAAATTCCCGGTGGCACTGTACTGTCGTACCGCACGCACCGAATCTGTCGTGCACATGCTTGCATTCGCCAATCTTGCATTTGGAGGCATGGTGATGGTAATAATGAGCGCAAGAGGTGAGAGGTCCGGCAGTAACGACTAAGTGTGTATTCAAGGAGCCGCACAACTAACCAACCCGCAATCGAAGTAGCGTGGCGGGTGTTGGGGTCCTCGGGGATTGCCGGAGCCACGAAATGTACCATGTACGAAATGTACGACAATCGACATAATGCCGGAAATCAGCGCAGCTCGGGCGGGCTCCAGCGCTGCCTCTCTTTTCCTGCCTCTCTTCCCTTACCCCAAGGCAACTAGATAAAGCTGTGGACGAAGCGTGACTTAAAAAGGGGATCTTACATGGTTGGGTGTTTGGACGACGTGAAGAATCCACTGAGAGGAATGAATGGCGATGCGGTCCAGGGATTTTGGCGTAGGCACGGCTGCCGAGCTTGGCCTGACTGCCCTGACTGCCTGTACCCAGAATTATGACGATTTCACAACCCTCAGAGCAGTACAGACGCGGGCCGACTTAATTGAGCTTGGCCACAGGGGCCTTCAGGAGTGTTGTTCGCGCGCCTTACGACGGAAGGCTTTGGTGCTTCGTGCGTTACCCCAAGGAATGCGGAGTAGCAATATCGTCCACGGACGACACCGCCAGGAGTTGACCTCTGTAGGGACTCGGCCTGCGCAGTCCCAGCATCGTCCGATCAGGTGACGTGCATAAGGACGGCCTGCTGAGCAGGAGGGTTGCGTGGAAAATGTGGAATCATGTTTAAGCAGCCCCTCGCAGAAATGTGTCCGGTCGTACTTCGCGAATAAAAGGTCCGTACATCACGCCCCAAAAGCCAGGAGCGAATTTCACCGCGCGGTTGCGCGCGTGCGATTCACAAATTGCGCGTGTACAAGTGTATATATTTTTTTTGGCGAAAAGGCCGAGGTGCGCCAGCGCGTTGCGCAGGTGGGCATGTTAGAAACAGCCGCATGCGGCATGCAGGCTGGACTATTGCGTGGATGCTTTGCAGTAACTAAAAGCACGGTCGTAGCTTGCAACTCTGGGCTCGTGAAACTGCCGCGGAAGATGAAGCGGTCGGCGAAGAATCAGCCATAAGGCGCCTGCTTTCGGTAGCGCAGCGCATAATGCACATTGTTCCCACTAAACTCAAGTTACACTCTTACGAAATAAATATCAACAACGCAGAATTAGGTAAAGAGAAGAATCGCGAAAGTCGTTCAGAACCTTGCAAGTAAAATGGATGCCGCTGAGGGCTTGGAACAGCTTTTCGCAGCGCATTCGGCCGTGCCTGCGTTAGCCGTGTTGCAGCAACTACGGAAGGACTTGAGCCAGCAGCAAGCTCAAATTCTGTTTAAGAACCACCGGCATTGTCTTCAGATGGGAACATGTAGTTTTGGTCGGCGCGGGCGAGCAGCGTACGCATTGCGCACAGGTACCGAGGTGCAGCGTCTCAGGATGGATTTCAGCCAACAAAGCCTCAAGAGCTGCTGCACAACCACCGGTGTGTCTTCAGTTGGGCACGTGTAGTTTTGGTCGGCGGGGTCGAGCAACGTATGCATTGCGCACAGAAACCAAGGTGCAGCGTTCTGTAACATCGCCAACATATCCGGTACGCGGTGGCAGGCTTGCCGAGCACGAAATGAAGGGGGGGTCGCATCTCACCATTCAACTAAGCATGCATGTGCTCGGTTGAATGCTCGGTAGCATGCGAGTTTACCCCTATCAGGATGTTTGTTTGCATATCCCCCCAAGCGAGAGGGCTTGCACCTATGCTGATGTTCGTTCCAAGAAATGAACTGAGGACTGATGCTACGGTGAAAGATTTGCACGTAAATTCGCCCGTGCAATAAAACGCCCTGTAACTCGCTTACGCTAATCTCACATTCCAATATGCCACTGCACTTTCCTCTCCAGCCTGGCCACATTATCTTCCTCGCAAACGTACTTGGGCACCATACAATCCAACACCATACGTGCTTTAGAAACGCGGGCAGCTGCTTCACAAGGGCCCCCATCTTTCCCTCCATGCTCCGGAATCAGACCGTACGGAAGCACCGGAAAATGTAATTGGTCCCTATGGTGGTCTGCATCGACAGCCTATTCGTGTTACACAAGCATAGAAAATGCTGCGTAAAGCTTTCATTCAGCTTGGATTGGGCGCTGTCCTGACAGGCGGGAAATGCAGCCGATTTACAGAGCTTGCAGCACCGCTCGCCGCCCGCGGATTCGCCACAACTTCATCTGATACTTCTACATCTACAACGGAAGGAAAAGTACAGATTTGGGTGGGCAACCTGCCTTTTCGGGCCCAACCCCGGCACGTCAGGGAACGTTTCGCACCATATGGTGTCGGTCGCGTCTTCATTATGCGAGACAAGGAAACGGGGAATAGTCGAGGAATGGCCCTTGTCGTGGTTGACGCGGACAAGTGCGACAAGGTGAGGCACACGGAAATACTCTTTTGCACAGGCTATGCGACCGCGTTGCCTTCCCCTATGATGTTTTAGCTCGTTAATATGACCACTTATGGGGTCGCCGCTTCGCGGAATTTCATAACCGGGGGAAAAGCTTTCAAGTTCAACAGGCCTTTCGGCGTGCAGCTCAAAGCTGCATCCAGGGAATATCCTTACGTGGAAAAAGACGTTTATAAATATATATTAAAATTACGTCCCGGCGAGGAACCTGTTCGCCTGGAACTTCCGGTGACCGCCACGTAGCCAGCCTAATGGGAAGCAGCTGCGAAAGCTTTAGCTTCGTGCTCTGGGGGAGGGAGCCACATTTTGGGCATTCCGATTATAGCTGCATGCCAACACAGGGCTTTATCCGTATGTAGGCCTAGCGATTTCCCGTACCGCAGGGGACGTCCAGTAAGAAGCAAAGAAACTGCCAGGTCCGGAGGTCCTGGGCACGACCCAAATGGCGTCATTCCAGGATTGAGTTTCGGATATAGGAAAGGGCTTTAGGTATGTACTTAAATAGATAGACCTGGAAAAGCCGTCGGTGTCCAGGCCCTTGACACCCCCGTTTGTACTCTGCGCTTCCCGACTTCCCTGCACCACCCTCCACCCCTTCCATCCACCTAAACCCCCGGGGCCCCCACATACACACCAACACAAGCCGCGTCTCTCCCCGCTTTCAGGCCATAGCCGATAACAACGGAGCGGACTTCCAGGGCAGGACGTTGAGAGTGGCCATGTCCACAACCCCCATGCCCACACTCAAGGAGGGACCTCCTGCCTCCGATCCCGCCGGAGCAACTGCCGCTGCCGCTCCTACTTCTGGCCCCGCCTCTACTGCTTCAAGCGCCCCGGCAAGCCCTGCTTCTCCCGCGAAAGCTGCTCCTGCCACGGACGCGCCATCAGGAGCACCAGCCTCAGCAGCCCAAACACCAGTAGCATCCGGGAATGCTGTCAACAACAACAAGCCAGCCTTCCCAGGAAAGCCGCAACCGCAAAAGGGTGCGCCACAGTCGGCAGCAGCAGCTGTATCAGAACCGACCAGCTCACCCTCTACCTCCCCCCGCCCCTCGGGCAGCAGCACGTGAGTGAGCAAGTGGCCTGGTGGTGGATCAGGGTGTTGAATTGAGGCCTCTGTGGACCGCCGCGGGTCGTTCCATGTGGACCCCGGCTTTGAACGTGGACCCCGGACAAGAAGAGGAGGACAAGGAGTGCGTGGAAGTGGGATGTGGAAGTGGAGATGTCCTTCCCTGGTTCGATAAACAGGAGCGTGTAAGAAGAAGGGCTTTGCATTCGGGATGCGGTACACGGCAGCGCACTTGGTATTTCGCACTTGACGGATCTCTCCGCATGCCGTGCCATGTTAGAGCTTTGTCGAATGTATGATTGAGTTACGACGGGATGTTAGGGACACGATATTGTTATGTTTGCACAGGGGATGTATAGCGGGTTGTGTGGCCCGCGGGGCACGCACACACAAACATACACCCCGACTTCCCTCTCGTCCTCCTGCCGGTGTGGTTTGACGCGGGGCCTAGCGGCCGAGCACCTCCCTGGATTGGAGTTTCGTGTTTCCGCACACACGACGTCCCATGGAAAGTCCTTCGACTGTCGCGTTCTGGCTGGCTATGGTGTATGCACTCGCGCGTTTGCGCACGCTCCAGCACATATACATATGCTTTTCCAGGTTACGTCATTTCACACCTGTCGCTGGTTGTGTATCAGCTGTCAAGGTGTAGGGTTTTGTAATGATGCGTGTGCTGGCTGCTGCTACTGCTCGGTCTCGCAAGGGAGGGAGGGAAGTGAGAGGAAGGAGTGTGGCGGAGGGGCTGCAAGACGAACAGGGACACACGCCGACATGGTGCTGACCAAGCCGACATGGTGCTTGAAGCCGGTGGTGGAAGGCGTTGTAGGCGGCGGATGGCGCTTGTGCGTGTGGCAATGTGAGGAGGGAGAAGTAGTGGAAGGGCGCTGCTGCCGTTCCCAGCCGTACCTGACCGTGTCCCACCCGGCTGCAGCACCCCGCGGGGTGTGGGCTCCGATGGTCGATTTGGACGGCGGCTGGGAAGAGCTGCCAGCGACACGTCCCTTGGTGGATGTATCGCAGGCATGTGCCCGGTGCCGGTGTACTGGTTACTTGGCAGGACTGGGGTTGTGCCGGTTTGACGTGATTGAGGCTGCGCTAAGGCTAGTGGCTGCTAGTGGCTTCGTAGGGTTTCCCGTTTGCAAAGGCATGCGTTCGGAGTTGTGTCGGTGCATATGTAAGCTGTGTCGCGTGGACAACTAGGAGATAGTCAGGCTGCACTTAGCTGGTATGCTAAGGTGAATTAAAGGTTCCTTCACCTAGTGGCAAGGGCCCCAGGGTTATCAATCGAATCTCCATGAGGTGTAGAGGGAAATAGTGCTGATTTCAAGGCCTCAAATGCCGTAGAAGTTACCTGAAGGGTCGATTCTTGCCTTTTGCACCAGCTGCAACACTAGCTCATCACGGCGGAGTCTGGCGGTCCTGTAGGGCACCCGTAATCACCCGTACAGCTGTTTTAGAGTTTGACATACTGCTTTAAACAACGACACGAAAAATAAAGCTATGTTGATATGAATGGGGCATGACCTGATCGTTGTCAGGCGCAGGAAAAGGGTTTGTGCGCCTTGAGCTCCTTTCCATGAACGGGCTGCAACGTCGAGCATACTGATCTTCGCAAATGGTTTAAGCTACGGATCGCACGTACAGTTGCAATCTTTAGATTTACGTTTCCACAGCTGCAGGTTAAGAAGACCGCAAATGATGAAAATTCAAAGATAAGGACTCGATTTGTAACTGCTTATTAATTTCTTGCAGAAAGAGTGGTAAAGATGCTCCTAATAGCGCATCCTGCATGCTTGTATAAGCATTGCATTACTGAGCTAGTACATCTCCTTTGTCAATTCACGCTCTGCTACCCAGACGAGCGGTGTTATTCGTACATCGATACGGGGCATTGGGCAATTGCAAGGTGCAGGTAGCTACCCCGACCTCATTGCGTGCGTCCACTACTCTGTATCATATGTGAATTCGGACCTCCGAAAAGTTTAAGATTATACTAAAAAGATAACCACGACAGGCACCTCAGGCTTCGACGGGCAACACCATCAGTAACGCTCCCTATAGGGTAGCTACCCTTACGATCTTAAGGGCAGACTACTTTGATCCACACTTTTTCAGCTGATCAGGACATCTTTTCTGTTTTCTGTACCTGGTAATGGCTTACTTATGAGGATGATGTATGTATGCTGATTATCACAAGTCTGTTCAAAAAATAACAACAGATCATCCTGCTAGGATTTGCATTTGTCAAGGAATATTCAGATTATCCATGCTTACAAGAACGTGGGCCAGATGCCGCCGCTTGCCTTAATACTGGAACCCGCAACTGTGTGAAAACCGTTCAAAATAGTTCATGACGACAACCCAAGGTAAGCAAATCATTAAGGATTGATGTCTTCTCAGATCTATCATGGCATCAGCGCTGCTACACGTGCAGCCGTTCGGAGCAACACAGGCGTTCGTTCTTCCCAGCCCAGACGAGTGACCAAAGGTTTTTCCCCTTTGCAAAGTCCCTAAAGGGAATGGTGACACCCTTCGATAAATTAATAAATAATTATTTAATAAACATATACATAAATGAATAAGGAAATAAATAAATAGATAACACCATTGTTGTCACTGTTTTTGACACTAAAATCGCTATGAGATCTACTAGTCAACTTGCTATGACTGTCACCTGACTTTGCCGCCCGTATCGCTCGGTGCTAGCGCCCATCAAGCAGGTCAGCCTCTGCTGAGCACACCTGCAACCTGGCAGTTACGTTTTATTGAGCCTTTCACATCATCATTGGTGTATCACTGCTTATTGTTACTGTTTAACGTGAAGTCAAGTGGCTCCGCAGGCTCCGGATACAAAACAGGGTAAACTATGCAGCTCCCCGGCAGCCTCGTGCATGATGATCTACACGTAGCCCCCAGGTCCTCCAAACCTCCGCTGCCTTTTTAGACGGGCTTTCCAGGAAGCAGGCGGTGACCTTAGATTTTAGGGTTCACACATTGTTGGCTTCATGTGCTTCATGTACGAGCTGCCGGGGTTACCGCGGCCCCAACCCCATACCCGATCCCCACTTGAAAACCACAACACAATTTCATATTCTGTATTCAAATTCAGCTCCGTGTAACCCGCCGTGCTGCCCTCGGCACCAGGATGGGCTCTCCTCCTCTGTTTCCAGCTCTGGGTCTTGGGCAACCTGGTCGCCTCAGCGCAACCGGAGCTACCAGGAAGGGCCCAGCCTTCGTCGGCGACTGGACAACTGCAGCTACCACCACCAACAAACCCCAAAACAAATAGCCCCTTGCCACAAGGAATGGCCCCGCATTCGGCGTCGAAGCCATCGCGCTCACCAGCCGACAAACCGGACCCACCACCGCGCCCACGACGCCCACGCCATCCACCGGGCCCCATTTCGCCATCTCCACCGTCGCCTTCGCCTCCGCCGCCCAGGCCCCGGCTGCCACCCCCCATTTCGCCATCTCCCCTGTCGCCTTCGCCTCCGCTGCCCAGGCCCCGGCTGCCACCCCCCATTTCGCCATCTCCCCTGTCGCCATCGCCTCCGCTGCCCAGGCCCCGGCTGCCACCCCCCATTTCGCCATTTCTACCGTCGCCTTCGCCTCCGCCGCCCAGGCCCCGGCCGCCACCCCCCATTTCGCCATCTCCCCTGTCGCCTTCGCCTCCGCTGCCCAGGCCCCGGCCCCCATTCCCCATTTCGCCATCTCCCCGGTCGCCATCGCCTCCGCGGCCAGGCCCCGGCTGCCACCCCCCATTTCACCATTTCCACCGTCGCCTTCGCCTCCGCCGCCCAGGCCCCGGCTGCCACCCCCCATTTCGCCATCTCCCCTGTCGCCTTCGCCTCCGCTGCCCAGGCCCCGGCCGCCACCCCCCATTTCGCCATCTCCCCGGTCGCCTTCGCCTCCGCTGCCCAGGCCCCGGCCGCCACCCCCCATTTCACCATCTCCACCGTCGCCTTCGCCTCCGCCGCCCAGGCCCCGGCTGCCACCCCCCATTTCGCCATCTCCCCTGTCGCCTTCGCCTCCGCTGCCCAGGCCCCGGCTGCCACCCCCCATTTCGCCATCTCCCCTGTCGCCTTCGCCTCCGCTGCCCAGGCCCCGGCTGCCACCCCCCATTTCGCCATCTCCCCTGTCGCCATCGCCTCCGCTGCCCAGGCCCCGGCTGCCACCCCCCATTTCGCCATTTCTACCGTCGTCTTCGCCTCCGCCGCCCAGGCCCCGGCCGCCACCCCCCATTTCGCCATCTCCCCGTCGCCTTCGCCTCCGCCGCCCAGGCCCCGGCTGCCACCCCCCATTTCGCCATCTCCCCTTCGCCTTCGCCTCCGCCGCCCAGGTCCCGGCCGCCCCCCCCGCTTTCGCCATCTCCACCGTCGCCTTCGCCTCCGTCGCCCAGGCCCCGGCTGCCACCCATTTCGCCATCTCCCCTGCCGCCTTCGCCTCCGCTCGCAGGCCCCGCCGCCACCCCCCATTTCGCCATCTCCACCGTCGCCTTCGCCGCAGCGTCGTAAGCCCCGGCCGCCATCCCCATTTCGCCGTCTCCACCGCCGCCATCGCCTCCGCCGGCCAGGCCCCGGCCGCCATCCCCCTTTCGCCATTTCCACCGTCGCCTTCGCCTCCGCCGCCCAGGCCCCGGCTGCCACCCCCCATTTCGCCATCTCCCCTGTCGCCTTCGCCTCCGCTGCCCAGGTCCCGGCCGCCCCCCCGCTTTCGCCATCTCCACCGTCGCCTTCGCCTCCGTCGCCCAGGTCCCGGCCGCCACCCCGCTTTCGCCATCTCCACCGTCGCCTTCGCCTCCGCCGCCCAGGTCCCGGCCGCCCCCCCCATTTCGCCATCTCCCCGTCGCCTTCGCCGCCGCTCCCAGGCCCCGGCGCCACCCCCCATTTCGCCATCTCCACCGCCGCCATCGGCTCCGCCGCCCAGGCCACCGCCGCTCCCCATTTCGCCATCTCCACCGCCGCCCTCGCCTCCGCCGCCCAGGCCCCCCCCGCAACCCATTTCGCCATCTCCACGGCCGCCTTCGCCTCCGCTGCCCAGGTCCCGGCCGCCCCCCCCGCTTTCGCCATCTCCACCTTCGCCTTCGCCTCCGCCGCCCAGGTCCCCCCCGCCACCCATTTCGCAATCTCCACTGCCGCCATCGCCTCCGCCGCCCAGGCCCCGGCTGCCACCCCCCATTTCGCCATCTCAACTGTCATCTTCGCCTCCGGCGCCCAAACCCCGCTCGCCACACACACGCACAAATGTGGGTTCGGATCCCACCGCTGGTCCCCCGGGTGAAATAGATTGAACGCGGAGATGAGACACTGGGTTCCTCCAATGCGCTTGGTGGCTGGAGTGGGAACTCACCATGAAGATCTACACACTGCCGCCGAGCAGTGGCGGAGGAATAATTATTCATAGCACTAGGCTGCACACCAGATGGTGGTTGAACAGTGAAACCGGGCGGCGGCAGGATTCGTAAGGATAGGGTGGCGATCGGCACCGGTGTGAGTGTTTTGACAGATCGCGAAGATGTAGAGCATGCGCTCGGTGGGATGGTGGTTGCGTGGCATCTGAGCTGGTGTTTGTAGCTGGTTAGAGGATTCGAACAGGTGACGGCGCCTTGTTAAGGGAGAACGGTTATAGGACTCTAACCGATACAACGCCCCTCCAATGGAGAGGGTGACGGCGGTTGGTCCCGCTGGTATACAGTTAGTGCTCCTGGCCAGCGTCAGGCCCAGATTGATATGTGTGTGTTACATGGTCGTGGGGTGTTCGTTCTCCGTACCTGCAAACCGCCCAATACGAGCCAAGGGCTTAAGGGCTGTCAGGTCGCCTATAAGCACCACTTATACTTCACCATGTGAATTTCTGGTTGCTTGCCGTCTGACGGTGTTCGTCTGGCTGGAAATCTAGACGCGTATGCTTCCAACCACTCACTAATCGGTCCTTGAACACCAATACCACACCTCCTGTCAATAGCCTGTTCGTCAGCCACTCCACTCGTTCGTCTACCTCGTGTAGCCCTTGCGGGGCCTCTTTCCATACACATCGTGCCCCAGAAAACGTAGAAAACGGAGGAGTAGTGCCCCCCATCCGGCCGCTTCGGGGTTCGAGAGGGACTCTGCGACCTCCTGTTGCAAAACCTGGTGTGCCACAGGCCCACGCTGTAAACGGACACGGTTCCAAAACCTCACAATCTGTTTGGAAACGTAATAGTGTAGGGGTTGCAGCGACAATTCAGCGAACAGAAGGCGGTGCGCTGGTCTGACAGCTTCCACAATTTGCCGCATGAACGATACCTGAAGCTGCACAGCCCCGTCCTTCAGACATGCTTCGAAGGGCCCCTCTGCAAGGTTACTCGCATCACACCGCCTCCTGAGCCTGTCTTCAGCTTTAGCATAAACGGTCCCAACACTTCACATCCACACAACTCGTACCTGCCTATCAAAACACCTCATCCTCACATCTGGGGCGAACAACTTCCGCTTATCCAATTTCGTACTCAGCGCGAACATTGCTGCTCTAGCTGTGTCATACAACTGCTGGCGGCAGGCCCAAAATGGCCGTTCTGGCCCATACACTAACCCCAGATATCGTGCACTCTCCTTAGCCGGTACGGCCTCACCAGCCAGCCTGAGCTCATCACACGATGCTTGAACAGCACTCCTTGTGTCGCTGTCGCTCGCAAGAACAAGGCGTTCACATTTCGACACGTTTGGCTGCATCCCAAAATCATCACAGAACATGTCCACGATTTTGAGCAGCTCCGCCATGCGCCCCGCTGTCGTTGCCAGAGCATAGAGAAGGATGGACACTCGCTCGTTTCCAACATATACACACAAACCTGAGGCTTTCGGCTGCTTAGGACGGGGCAGAGGCGCCTCACGCCCCTCTCCCGTCCGCGGGAGAGAGCTTAGGCGGCCTTTCCGTGGGGGCTGGGCAGCAGTCCCTGGCCAGTGTCAGGCCCAATCAGATACATGTAACGTTCATACAAACACACACAAACACACACACAACAAACACACTCTTTCAATTTAAGAAAGCTATGTACCGGGGTAGTTTGGAGTTGCACCGCTGACCTCGCCCTCAGAACCCCGGGGAGCAAATCGCCCAGCAGCTCTTCTTCCTTGTCCCCAGCAGGAGAGAAAAAGATTGGAGGCTTTATTCCGTCGTCAACTTGGATTTTGCTCAAATGTTCTTCGTGGCGACCGTAAAGCTACGTGTTTGGCTCTGGGACGTGTGATTAAATTGGACATGAAGGGTAAGGAGCGATGTCAAACCTAGGTCGCTGCGGCCCCATCATTGAAGCATGCCCTGGCAAAATTGTGAGTTGCGCTATGGCAGGAAACAGCTCCCGCTTGGCTTTCGGTTTGCCTGCGGTAGGCTTGATTATTCAAGTACATAGTCGCTCAAAGTAGCATCAGTGCGCTTTGCTGTGCGGTTTCCTCACCCTTTTTTGTTGAGGTCCGCGTGTAGACCCCTTGAACTGCGTCTCCAGAAGTTAAGAAAGGTTATCTTGTTTACTGTTCGAATGTGAGATGTGCAAAGCTGTTCACCACCGGTAGCGGTCTGCAAACATGTCAGGGTCCGAACTTCCGACCGAAAAGAACAGCACCGGGTGTCAAGGGCGATTTCAAAAACGTAAAGTTTATATCTTATTACCTTCACACATGAGGTTTTGCTCATACACGGACACCTTGGCTAGGTTTTGTCCATCGCAACTGCCGCACGGCACCTGAAGCGCACCATAGGATTTTGCCCATAAAAGCATTCCATCCAGAGCATTTGGGAAGTATCAATACCTGATTCTTATACACACCTTGAATATGTGCTGCATCTTCAGCCGTGACTCAATTAACAGTTTTGCGACGCGATTTCGGCTGCACAGAAACAGAAGGACAAGCGAGCTGAATATATCACTTTGGCAGCTTATTATGTTTGATTGAGGAAATTTGCAACTTATCCCTGATCAAATCGCGGAGCCCGGGCTTGTTTGTCTGGAAATGGGTGAGACTTCAGGGTTTAGTTTCATGGCACCGGACATTCTTCGAGGCCCCGTCCAATTATTCATGGCATCAGAACATACAATTCTATGCTTAATGCCAGCCTTCTTATTGCGGAGGCTGGGAGTAAATACGTTGGCCGTTCCCCTCGCGGACCCTGTTAACGACCCTGTAGTTCCTTACCAAAGCATCATGCTCCATCGCGTTGTCCCTTCTCGCGCGTTTTCCTTACCTTACTGTTTCAGGTCTCAACGCGGTGACAATTTTCCTCGTTGCGTTCGCTTTGTACCATCGCGCGGACGCGCATTCCGGTGTTCTACCCGTCTTATCGCCGAATTATGGCGCCAGCGGCAGTCTCCCGCCTATCTATCCGCCTATCTACCCGCCCGCATCCCAGCCCCTACCCTCGCCACCAGTTCCATCCATGCCCGCTCCGTCTCCGTCTCTTCGTCCGGTGGCGACGTTTTCGGGCATGGCCAGCTTCCTAGGGCCTGCGGCCGATTGCAAGGTACGCCGATCGCGAGTCACCCGAAGGTCATGGTGTGCGAGTCGTTCGGTGGTCCGTTCGGGATTGCAACCGGCATTGCAACGAGATCCTTTCGATTATTTGTACGGGAAAAAACTAACGCTCGCCGATTTGATATTCCTGCCAGGGCTCTGTTGTTGACGGGTACGGTACGTACAACATGATAACATCGCCAAACGGCAGTTTTACTGCCGTGTCGACACCCACGGCGATTGAGGCAAGTAGTACTTGATGCCTGCTAGGGTGATTTTCTATTACAAAGGAAAAACCTGTGAATCTCGGAGGTTATTAGCTTTTTGTGTACGAAAATGCCGAGACTGAAGACTTCCCCTGTTTGCCGTTTAGGCCAATTTTCTCTGGTGCTTAGTTGCGGGCAAAGAATTTCCTGAAGTGTCTAGTCTATGCCAGTCAGCATAGGGTTTTGCCGCCGTACATGGCGGGTAACATCGTACGGCCATGCGGCGCCGCGGCGCCACCTAACTTGGGACTGGCCCTCCTTTTTCCCTGACCCCTCAACATTCCTGCGTTCCTAAACCTTTCCAGGTGTACGTCAGTCTGGGTGGTGCGGACAGATTTTGTACGGACGAGTTTACAGGTCTACCGTTGCCCTTTGCCGTATCTGGAATTTTGTACCGGCCGCCCGCATTGAAATCGGACCCATTCGCCGTCGTGTCGCCAGTGGCAAAGCTACTGCAGTACATTTCCAAAAAGGACGACAATTACGTAAAGGCCGCATACGGCTTTGTGGGATTGGACGCCAGCAATGCCCTGACTGGCAGCCTGGCGGCGATTAAGTCGGAAACGGCCTCTGTAAGGTCAGTTTGATCAAGCCCTCCATTTTCCTGCTTCTTCCTGCTTTTTACTATTTTCATCATTTATGTTCACTCATGAGGAGGAATGATTGTGGAGGAATAAAAAAATATGTCATCTCTGTGAAGCTCGCGCCATCCCATTATTCAATTAGTTAGGCCCCCGACCTTTGTTGGCCGTTCGGGTCGTTGCGTCTTTCTTAAGTATTGCATCTAAGAACCCCCGCGCAACCACTTTTTCCCCCGTGCCTTTTTTTCCGGGTCCCTGCTGGAACAGGCCCGCGGGGTACCCTCATCCTTTTTTTGAAAATCGCTCCGTGCCCACCCACATTCCCTGTGCAGGCGAACGGGCGTGCGAATGGTGTTCGCCGACGCGGCCCTCTCCTCGCTCGTCATCACCGCGGTCGCCGCACTTGCGGCCTTCCCCGCGGGCACATTGCCCTCTTGTACGACGGAAGCGGCGCTCGTTAATGCAGTGTACGGCAGCCTGGCCGCGCGCATCACCACGTCGGCGTCACACGCCATATCGCTGTACGACGCGTCGTTGCTGAGTGACGTCGTGACGGCAGCGGCGAAGGACGAATGCGGCGCATCGACGGCGACAATGTCGAACAAGTACGTGCAGGCCTTACTGACCCAAGGGTCACTACTCTACCAGATGGCTCAGACGGAGCTGTCGGCGGATGAGTCGTTGACGACGGAGCTGACGGCAATGCCGCTGGAGGCCCTGGCGGTGACGTCACGAGTATTATATGTCGTGCAGACCAAGGCGGCGGCGGCGCTGGCGGATCTGGACGTCAATGCACAGGCAGTACAAGAAGTATTGGCCGGTGAGGGTGACTGCAATGCGCATTTTGTGCATTTTTTGTACACCACTATTTGCACTGCGACATGTTTGAAAAGCTGCGCTGGGCGGCGCTTGCGAGTGTGGGCGGTGCGAGCGATGATAGCCTTGGAGACCGTGTACGATTGTGTCGCGCCATCTTGCTGTAGCTTCGCACCTGAACAAACCCCCTTAATTCGACCCAAACCTTTATGTTTGTCCCACATAATGTGTAATACAATTAAAATATAATATATAAACACACAGGGGAAAGGAAGGAGGTCGGGGTCGAAGGGGGGCCGGGAACGCGGGTAATCCTCATGCCCGGTGCCTCTGGGTGTCGCACAATATCGCACAAAACGCTCGCACGATTTCGGAAGGTCCAGAAGATCCCGGAAGCTCAAGGATCGTATTTGTACTGCAATACGACAGGCTGGGTTTCGTCACTCGCGTCGGCGCCTGTCAATCTGGCGTCTATGGCGGCCGTTCTGGGGATGCCGTCCGCGCCTTCCGCCACAAATTTGAAGATTGCTGCGAGAGCCACCGGTGGACTGGCTCAGTGTCGTGTGAGTTTGGGGTTGGTCCGGTCCGCGGCGGTGCGTGTCGCTTGTGATCCCTGTGCCAAGACTGACAGTGCTCGACGCGGCTGTCGATGCTGCCGAGCATTCATGATGGGACATAATAATAATTATTTTTACTTCCGGTTACGTTTTTAACTTTTGTGGCTGTTACTCGGCATTCCTCAACGTTCTTGCGTTGTTTTGCTGGAAAAGGTGAAGTGTCGATTGACGTTTATAATTTTTTTGTCATACGTGTACCACATGCAGGTCTCTGTGAATGATGTTTACCAGCTGGCGATCACGACAGCGACGACGGACAAGGAGGGGGGGGCTGCGGTCCAGAACGTCATGGGCCCTATGGTGAGCGCTGCCTCGCAATGTGTATTTATGTCTTGCAAGATACAATTTTTTTACGGAGGTATGGGAATCCATCGATCATTTTAAGGCAATAAAAGCGTTTGTGGCCGCTTGCAATTAAGGGGCCTAAAGATTTTAATCCCAACAAACAACCGCCAAACGGCCAACAAACAGCTGAAAAACAGAATTAACGGAATGATTAAAATATTTCCCTCGGGCCCCAAACACCCGCCGCCCAACGCCAACAGGTTACCGTTCCGCCCGGCTGCCATGATGCCGTACTCTCAACGGCCAGCCGTACAGTTACAAACGTCTTTGCCCTTTCGGCGCTTACGCCGCTCGGCGTGGCCACTTCTGTCGTGGATGCGGTTGCCGTACTTGCGTCTGCCGTATTTTTTGCCGCCGCCGAGAACTTCACCTCCGTCAAGGCCCGCCACATTGACGCGGAGGACTACGCTTCGGTGTACCACTTCTTCGGTGTGGGCAAGCCCAGCGCCAAAGACCGGCTCCCAACTGGATCAGATTTTGTACAACAAAACTGGCCGGTGACCGCGGCAGTTGGCGCCAGGACTTACATTCTCAATTTGAAACTCCAGGCGGTTCTGGGGCCGCTGAGCAAGTTTGTATCTGGTGAGTGGTTGGGGCTGGTGGATCCCTTTTTCTTATCTAGTTAGTTTTGTTGGTTGAAAACGTCTGGAGGAAGAGTGTGACGTGTCCTCCCTCTCCCACCACCACCGGCACCAGCACCAGCACCAGCACAACATGACTGTTTCAACCGAGAAAAGCTGACAGGTGGGGTTTCCGCTGCACAATGGGTCTTCATAAATTAGTAGATTAGAATGGCTTAGGTTCCAAAGGAAAAGGATAGGAAAATTTTGAAAATTTCCGCAAAAATTATTTGTTTATCTGCCATTTAACATAGCCCCACGCTGTTTGAGGGCCCTCAAACACAACGACCAACGACCTTGTTCTGTGCCCCCTTACCAATGCCCAGGTCTTTTGGGTGCGGGCTATTCCCCCGATGGTGTGGCTCAGGACCTCATCAGCCAGATGGCAAGGGACCTCTGGTCGGGCAGTCTACTGCCCGCCAACCCGGGTTACACGGGGGGCCTTATGGGGTCGTACTACAGGCGGCGAACGGGGGGTTCATCCGGAACAGCCGCGGGACGTCGACGCCGCCTGACCGCCCTCACAACGGATCAGGTGGGGATGCGAATGTGTGGTTGTATGTGCGACGTATTATATGTATATGTGTATATTTGTACATATATAATGTTTAAAAATATAATGTTTGTATTTTGTGCCAGGTTTCAATGGTGCGTGTGTCTTGAAAAGGTTGCTTGGGGCCTTTGTGTGCACTTGTAGGTCTCTATGATTGTACGTGTAATTGTACGGAGATGTGTAGTACGAACCAAGCGGAAAAGGCTCCCCTGGCGCTCTTTTTTCGTATTCCTCTTTTTGCCCATTCCGCCCTCTGTTTCAACGAAGAACACAATAATCAACCTCCTCACCGCCCTATGATAACACCATTATGCCCAACTTTCTATTCCCTTGACAAGCCCTCTATCCTTCCACTGCCCCTCTTCTATTGCCCCCTTCTATTGCAGCTATCCCAACTGTTAACGCGCGTGGCCTCTGCCTTGTCTGATAGCGTGGGGATGCTTTCCAAACTCGACGAACAAATTGTAGCTGCGGCGGAGGCGGGGACGCCGTTCGACCCCGTATCGGTGTTTTTGAGCGCTGCACAGATTGCCTCCGTACAGCAGACATCGATGACGGACGCGCTAACGCAGCTGTCCGCGGCAGCCGCCTCCGGCGACACCGACGCTTTAACATCGCTCATGTCAGCGTTTGAGAGCAACTTTACGGGGGCGAATCTACTGTCTGCAGTACAGTCGGCGGAGGTGGATACGGCGGCGTTGATGGGTATGATGACATCGGGTGGCAATGTGACGGTAACGCCGGAGTCTGGGAATGGCGACGGCGGCAGCGGCAGCGGCGGCAGCAGCGGCGGCGGCAGCGGCGGCGGCAGTGGCAGCGGCGGTGGCGGCGGCAGTAGCAGCGGCGGTAGCAGCAGCAGTAAAAAAGGAAGTGGCATGGCGCTCGGGGTGGGAGCGGCGGTGGGCGCAGTGGGTGGAGTGGCGCTCATTGCCGTTGGGGTTTTTGTGGGTTTGAGGGTGCGGAAGATGCGACAGAAGCAGCACGTCTCCCCGCGAGAAAGTCGGCGCTTCGATGCCCCGCAGCAGCAAACAACTCGGGACCCTGAGGCCGGTGACGGCGGCGGCGGCAGTCAGGGCACCAATATGCCGGTGGGGGCTGCGAGCCTGCCACCGCCACCGTCGTGGGCGGCGGCGACGGCGGCACCACCTGCGCCAGCGGCGGCAGTGCCGACGGGCCCTGCACCACTGCCGCACACGATTGCGGTAATGCCCGAGCCCGGGGGCGCCCCGCCGGGACCTGCGGCACCGGTGTCATGGCCGCCGCTAGGGCCAGAGGCGGCGCCGCCGCCACCTGCGGTAAGGGACCCACCTGTGATGGCGCCCATTGCGTAGTGCACCGCCAGAGCGCTACCGAGGGTTAACGTTGAGGGGAATTGGAAACGGATTCGGAAAAGCTAAATCGGACCTGAGACGTGCATGACATTTTGGCGCATAACTGCTAGCGATGAGGAAGGGGGTTATCTATTTCTATTCCTTCATGCTTTCAGCCTGGAGGACCTGCGTGACCAAAGCACGGCGACGATCCTCGGGATTACTACTGGCGTATGCTTCGTTGCTTGTTGATAGGCACGGTGATTATATACAATATGCGGCCACCAAATTCATCGAATAGATGAAATCTGTGGTTGGGTACATGATGCGTAGACCTTGCTGCGATTGCATGACTAACGCAGGGTGTAATTAAGGTGGGTGAACAGCTCACCATAGCGTATTCATAATTGATTGTTGGTTGCAGGCTATACATTTAAACTGATTTAGAGGTTATGTGGACTTAACGTCTAGTAACTTGGATCTAATTATGTCGTTCCTCGGGTCATCCATGCAAATGCTCGAAGGTTTTGCCTTAGTTTCTTTTTATAATCGCTGACGTCTGTCTTTGCGATCGGCACGCTTCGGGATGGACACGGTCACAACCGTTGCGCTCGCATGAATCCGCTTAATTGGCAAACTCCAACTCCAAATGAATTGTGGATGCCTACGGACGCCTTTGGTGTGACTCATGTTTGGGTGGTACTCTAGCGTACTATGTATCTACTTGTGCAGCGGCTTGACGGTTTTCCTGTTCACGGCCTTATCCATCAGGCCTATGTTGACGAAGCCGGCGAATTTCCGGGGACGGTAAGGGCTGTTTAAGTTTTGTCTTTGAATTTTTCTGAAGTTCCGTTTCAGGACTTCTGGTTCAGGGCTCGTTGGCTTGCCGTACATAAACATCGCGTCATACGTTTAGGGTTGTCGGATGCTATATAACACAGAGGTAGACAAGGCCGGTACCCGAGGGCACCAGCGACACACAGCGGATCCCATGGTCCAAGTTAAACCCGCGCGCCGTATCTGCGCTGCTGAAATGCGCGGCAAGTACGCCGCTTGAGAAAAGGCGGTGCCGTAAAGATATCCGTGCCGCTGTAAAAGGACGGTACAATAAATTTCATGTAACAAAGCGGTTGAAAATTGTGTTTCGGCATCACCGCCGTTGTCTCAGCATCTCCTAAATGTTCATTCAAGACCTTCGAACGCGTCGCTGGACGGATGGAGAACTGCGAAATGTTGGTGGAAAAAAAATAGGATATCCACACATAACAAAATCACAGGTCAGAAGACGAACAAGTCCGTATGTACTGTACCTTTCAGAACCGCCCTCATCGCATCACAACGAGGACGAGGAAACAGGAAGCCTAATCCTAATAGGGCGACACGCTCGCTCTCGTCGCACGCTCTCTGGCACGCCACCCAGCACAACTCTCCCTCTTTCCAAACATTTTCCGTCGTTTGGGGACTACTACCACCATCACCAGTACTATCAACCGCATCGCTCAATCCCCGTGCTGCTGCACCTCCTCCTCCTCTTCCATCTGACCCCCATCCTTCCCACCACCTCCACCTCCTCCTTCACCCTACGTGCCTCAGTGCCGAGTAGCCCAGCCCCATCCCTAGGAACGTCCCGATGGCGTATCCCAAAGTGGAGGTCAGGATGCCGGGGACCACGGAGGAGCTCCAACCCTTGGCAGCCGACATACCCGCCACCGTGGAGGGACCTGGAAACAGACATACGCACACACGCACATAGTTGTTGGAATTTGGGTTGCGTGATGGGAACGCGGGGTGGAAGGGGGCCAGAGGCGGGCGTGGTTGCACGCAGTAGCCAGTTCAAAGGGCGGCCAGGGTGCAGTGTAGGGTGGCAGTAGCAGGAGAAGTAATAAGACTTAGCATGGGCAGTAGCAGCAGCATGCCCCGTGGAGACGTGGGACGAGCGAACATAACACAACGAAACACACAGACGCACACATGCACAAACATACCCCGACCTCCACACACGCACCCCCCCACACACACCCCATACCCATGCGTACCCACCTCCGATGTTGGCATTCGACGCCAGCAGCAGCTCCCGCATACTGAACCCCGCCAGCCTCCCCCCCAGCAGCAGCAACCCCAGATGCGCCCCCAGGGCCAGGGCTGAGAAGAGGAACAGCACGGGGGCGGTCTGAACCACCAGAGCCACGTTGGCTGAGGCGCCGATGGTGGCGTAGAAAATCTGGAAGTACCCGACCCGTGTTTATAAGGTTGGTTTCTCTTAGGGTTTGTTTACAGGATTGGTTTTAGAGTTTTAGGAAATGGTTTTAGCTTAAGGAATAAGGCATATACGGGGTTGGGATTTGGCTTGAATGAAACGCAAGCGGTGAGAAATGTACAGATGCACGCATATGAAGGCGTACACAAACACAAACATGCATAGTAGGTAGGTCGTAGGCGGATGTAGCCCCACGACCATGAACGATTACCGACCCGCATCAGTCCGTGACGTACAGGCCGACCAGGAGTCCAGAAGTAGGTCATGGACCGGAATCGGAGTTCCCGCCGCCGTTAGTCATTAGCAGAAATCCGCGTGATGCTGGTAATGGTGGGTGCTGAACCCGCAAAAGCCACCAACTTCGTAAAAGTCGGCACACACGAGGGTTATGAGAGGGTGCAGGAGGTGCCCCGAAGCAGAGCATCAGGTAGCAGGTAGCAGGGACTGCCAGGCCGGTGGCCGCGGTTGAAGCTCTGGCCAGTTTGTTCACACAAAACCATGCAATTATACATACTTACATACTTACAAAACGGGCACGCGACAGGTAGCACACAAACACGTCTTTTCCCTCCAAAACCCTCCATTCCTGCATACACCCCTCCTCCCAAGCCACAGCCCCTCGAACACAAGCCATTCCGCACAGCACACGAAACCCAAAAACCCTAAAACCCGGACACCCCCACCCATCCCATCCCAGCCCCTAAAACCCCTCAACCCCTCACACGCCTCCGAAACCATCAACCCCACCTGCATCAGCAGCTGCGCCAGCCCCTCCGCGGAGGGCACCAGGGGCGCCAGCTGGCGGGGAGCCGCCGTCGCCAGCGCCACGGTGAGCGCGGTGATGAGGGTGATGGACTGGCCGGGAATACCCCACACGCGGGCGGCCGACACGCACACGTAACACACGGCCGCGGAGATGGAGAGGGCGGCTAAACCCTCCGGGACCTGTACGGCAACGGCAAAGAACAGGGCGGGGGTTTTATGTTGGGGGGAGGTTGTGAATCGGTTTTAGGGGTTTTAGGTGTTTGGATGGCCCGTGCGAGCATCACACATAAACACAAAATATATTAAAAAACATGTATTTATGTATGTATGTATGTTATGTATGTACATACGTACCGTGATCACTTTGCCGCTGCCAGCACCGCCATGCCCTCCGGCTGATGGCCCCGAAATCGCCCCCGTCTCCTCCGCGGGTGCTGGGCGCGGCTGCTGCTGCTCTGCCGCCGTCGTCGTCGTCGTCGTCGTCGCCGCCATCGCTCCCGCACCCGCCCCCGTCCCCGCTCCCGTCGCCGCCGCCGCCGCTGCGTCCGGCGGTATGTTCCTCGCCAGGTAGTAGATGGTGACGAAGTAGATTGTGAGGATGAGGTCGTCCGCGGCCAGTCCCGCCCCGAATGTGGACGGGGAGAGCGAAAGGGCCTCCGAAACCGCCATGTAGTTCACAGCGCCCCCGATGTGACGAGCGGTTAGGGCGGAGGCCACCTGAGGATGGGGGTGTGGGTGGGTGGGTGGGTGGGTGGGAGGGGGGGAAGAGGAACCACTTGAAGAGTGAAGCTGATGCCAAGGAGGATATAGACTGATACGCCAGAACTAAGGCAGCAATAACTAACCAGTCGCGACTTGGGAAGAAAGAATCTTCGCGGTGATGTAGTCATGGAAGATAACGGAAAAAACTACCTGTCTTGCCGTCGAGACTAAAATGAAATGAGGAAAGAAAGCAGTTAAACTCATTCGTAGTATCCTAGAAGTAAATTTAAAAGCCCTCCTCCCCTCCTCACCTTCCACCCCTCCTCCCCCCTCCTCACCTTCCACCCCTCCTCCCCCCTCCTCACCTTCCACCCCTCCTTCCCCCTCCTCACCTTCCACCCCTCCTCCCCT
>NW_003307558.1:179574-180455 GCF_000143455.1 Volvox carteri f. nagariensis
TGGTGTCTGTGTGGCCGCCGCACTCGTCTAGGTTAGTCGGCGGCACACCGTTGTCGCCCAGGGCGCCGTAAATCGGGATGCTGTCGTACATGATACCCAGCAGGGGGGAGTGCGTGCCCGCGGTCTCGTTGTACACGCAGCCGGAGCCAGGCTCAGTGTGAAAGTGGTAGAGACCGTTCATTTCTGCACGCCGAAGTAGGCAGGGATCGGGATTAGGGCGTGAGGTGGCTTTAGATGAGGACAGAACGGTTAGGGGAGCTGGGGGGTAGCGGCGGCAGGCGATTTGGTTTGGGGCGGGCACAAGGAATGATTGTGGGCACAAGACCACGGTCCAGTACTCTGCACCTTCCATTTATCATGGACCAAGGACCAACATCCCTTGCATGGATAGGGGTCCGAAGCCACAGAGGCTGCACACTACTACTCGGACGCCGCCAATGCCCCTCCGCCCCCGTGTCCACCTCTGCCCCATGCCGGGCAGGGCCGCAACAAGCAGAGGACCTCACAATGCGTGCACAGCAACAGTAACACACATGCAGGAACCCCATGAAACCTCACTCACCGGCGTGACCGCGGCACCCATCGAAAGTGTGGCCCTCCTGTAATGGGCAGTAGCAGCAGGGGCAGTGGCGGGATTAGCAGCACAGCTGCATAAGGGGCAGGGGCGGCAGTACTGCAGCCATGATGGTGTGCTCCACCGGCTATCCGCTGCAAAGGCCCCCCAACCGCCGTCAGACCCCCCAACCCGCGACCCACGTTGACGTAGGCGTCAGACCCGGTAGCATCCGCATCGCTGAACATGGCAATGCCGGTGACTGTGTAGCCGATGGTGCTCATGATCTTCTGGGAGTTGCTGGTGGTGCCGCTGGCATAAATACCGA
>NW_003307558.1:180553-239599 GCF_000143455.1 Volvox carteri f. nagariensis
TTTACCCCTTTGACCCTCCCCCCAAAACACTCCTCGGCGAACAACTCCCGCCCCCCCCAAAACCCCCAACACCCCCCAGCTTCACGCGTCTGTGGTTCGTCTTTCCCCCTTTCCCCTCCCCCCAATACCCAACCCCTCTTTACCCCCCACGCACCTCAGGTCCGCGGCGAACAGCAGCATGGGTATGGCGAGTGGCAGCAGGTACTTGTACACGACATGCAGCTCGGGGGCGGCAGGGGGGAGCAAGCCCACGTTGGCCAGGAACATGCCGCACAGGGTGGATACAAGGGCCCTATACGGGGGGGGAGTGAGGGGTAACGGGGGAAAGGGGGGAGGGGGAGGGGGAGGACAGGGGCGGTTGTTGCGGTCCTTCTATCCTGCATCTGGGGGGCTGGAGCCAGGCGCGTGGGGGTAAGGAAGATGATTGCGATGCAGCTAGTTGGGCGTATTAGGCGGTATCCGGCGTGGTGATGGTGATGGTGGGTGTAGTGAGGAAGTACTGCTCACGTTTCTGTGCAAGGGCCCGTACGGCACGGTACGGCATGTGTCGAAACCGTGCTTGCCCTCCTTGTCCCCCCTTGCTTACCCCCCACACACACGTAACCCCCGCCCCGCCCCCGCCCCAACCCCCCTCACCCGTTCAGCTCCTTGCCCAGCCGGGTCCTCTCAGACCTGCAGGGCCAGTGGGTGGCGGTACCGGGTGTTGGAGAGGTGTACGAAAAAGGGGGGAGGGCAGTACGACACTTTCCCCCCAAGCCAGGGGTGGTAGTAGCACTGATAGCTGAAGGTAGGGGTCCAGCTAAACAGCGCCCGGTCTGCCCTACGGCGCCCGGAGGGAGAGGGGGAGAAGGGGGGCGAGTAGGATGGGGGTTTCGGGGCCCAGCTCAGTGCATTTGACCCATGCAGCTGCCCTCACCCTGCTCGACTCGATTGTGTGTTCTTCTCTACTTCTTCCTCTTCGTCTTGTGTGTCTGCTGGTAATGCCGTGCGTGTTCTTGTCGAGTGAAACATACGACTTCTGAGCGGTGTGTATGTATGTGTGTATGTGTGTATGTATGTATGTATGTATGTATGTATGTATGTATGTATGTATGTATGTATGTACGGCGATCCCGTCGCAGAGAAGAGGTCACGTGTACGGCATTACCGGACAGGTCTTCCGGCACCCCAAGCTATTGCGGCTGTGCATACCAAAAAGCCATGTGTGTACGAGGAAGCAAAACTCTTCCCCCCCACAATAACAGGCTCAAACACAGGGTCCCAACACCGCAGCCCCTCCCTTCTCCCTACGTCACCCCGCGCGGCTCCGCCCCGTGTGTGTACGGCACCTCACTTCTTCACGGGGCCCCTCCCTCCCTCGCTCAGGACTCACTAGGCTCAGACGTCCTAACGTATCCACACCCGCCTACCCGCCTGTCCTCCGTCCCTCCCTCCCCCCCCTCGCGTAGAGCTCCCTAGCGGCAGTGTTGAAATCTGGACGTCTTCCGGCAGCAGCTCATTTACCTGGTTTCCTTGCAGCATGTGATTTCCCTGGGGGACCCCCGCACCCTCACACACACGCGAGCGCTCACCACAGCCCCAGCGCGCCGGCCAGCACCAGCCCCGTCCACACGCCCCAAGGGCCCTGCAGGGGCAGCAGCGTGGGGAGCTCCGGAAGAGCAAGGGAAGATGTGCCGGCAGGGCTCGCTGCGGCGGCAGCAGCTGCGGAAGCAGCAGCGGCAGCCGATGTAAGGACCGTGGGGTTGCGCGCTGGGGTCCTGTGGAAGCGGGTGGCATGTAGCCGTGCCGCGGTTGCCGCGGTTGCGGCGGTATAAGAAGCGGCCGATAGCACGGCGAACGGGTGCGGCGCGATGTGGCGGAGAAGGCGAGGGGCAAAGTCTTCATGACACGCCATGCAGCGTCGGGGTGCGCAGCGCGGTGCGCTGAACCCCGACGCAGCCCGCATCCTATATGTTCACTGTGACCTGTTAAATGTAGCGCTAAAAAGAGAATGTGGAAATTGATCGGGTTATTCAGCTAGGGATTGGGAAGTGCCACGCGCCACATGCTCGGGTAATTAAAGGCCAGGATCTTCAGAGCAGAAGCCACAGACATGATAGCAAATTTCAAATGAGAATGATGTGCACATTCGAGCTTCAGAAGGCTTGCCGTAGAAACAGATTCCGTTAGCTTGAAAATTGGTTACTGATCCCTAAGGTACTCCTACGCGACATTCTCCAAGTGGTAATCTTCGATGCACTTCTCCGTTATAGAGCTAAACCGGTTAGATGCAAGCACTGGCCGAAGGTGCTAATCGGCTGCTGCGGTTAAAAACATTCCTTGGATACTCTCGTGTATCAGGCGCAGACAGCCAGGCGCTACCTAGTGAAAATGGCACCACATTTTATTCCTCAGGAGTTTCTAGCAATAACCTCGGTTCCTCCCAGCAAGCAGCGGCCACATCGACAACAACGGTGACATCGGCATCCGCGGTCAAGACCGGCAGCGGTCCACGCAGCTCGCGCTTGGAGGCGGATGCAGCACACGATCAGCCTCATCCTCGCCGCCGAGGCCGCGTGCCACTCTTCGCGTTTCCCTTGCTGGTGGCAGCGGTGAGTTCCCCGGACTGCTAACTCTGAAGAGTTATGGGAAAGGCCCCTGCCACTATCACCACCATCACCGCTCCCCGATTACCACCATCATCACCTTTATCACCATCATCATCAGCACCGTCATCAGCACCAACTTGCATTTGTGTTGAGGAAAACCTCCAAGCTGCCTCGATGATTTTCCATTCTCCCGGGCTCCAACCTCCCTAACCCCCAACGTCCCTACCCCACCGTCCAGGTCTTCGCCGTTTCCTCCGCAGCCACCGTGTTCAGGTATGTAATGCGCGCACGCGCATGTGTGTGTATGTACGTATGTATGTGGGTTGTCTAAACCCTAACCTAAAGAAAGCGCCCGACACCCCACGGCCAACCCTTCCGTCCCTGCGTGAATGTTACAGAAACACACACGCATGCTGCACCCCTCCACAGATGTGTTTTTTATAGTGATCTGAGCCTCATGATCTGTGTGGTACGACAACCCCCACCTCCGTTTCCCCCCTCCCAAACCCCTCCTCGCAGCCTGATGCCCGAGGTCCCCGCCCTGACTTTAGCCGCCTGGCGACTGCAGCTAACCTCACTGCTGCTGGGGGTGGGGGCGGGGGTGCAGTGGCGGCACCTGGTGAGGCCGTACATACACACACGTGTGTGCTTTGATGACGTGTGTGTGTATGGGGGGGCTAAAATCCGTGTAGGAGGGCGAGGTAAAAAAAGTGGGAGCAGGCGGGGTCTAGAATTTTGACTGTGCTAATATAAAAAAAACAACAGCAAAAAGGTAAAGCGTAACGATAACGTTATACGGCAAACCGTTACACAGCAAACGATGTAAGCGCAGACGACCAAGACCAGCGGAGGCCACTTTTCCAACCACCAGCCTGTCCCCGTGTATGTATGTACGTACGTACGTATGTATGTATGTATGTATGTATGACTTAGATTACAGATGTCTGTATGTATGTGTAGGTTTTAGTTAGGACTTGAAGGGCCTGTGGGGTAATTGTGGGGTAGTTGTGGTGAGGATGTGGAGGGGCCAGACCCTGTGGAGCGTGTGGGGTACGACATACACCCACGCCCCCCCTCATCAACAACTAACGAACATCGAGTTGATGCCCTGGACGTTGAGGAGCCGTTGACTCGCTTACCTTCGCATTATCGTCGTCACCATCACGACATCACATGGTTGTCCCACCCCCCTCCCTGGCCCGCATCTCCCCTCCCTCGTCGACCCCCCTCCCATCCCCACCCCCATACCGGCGGTCCTCTCCTTCACCTCTTCTTACCCCTCCAAACACACGCTCCCCGCCGCTCCGCTCCCCTCCCCCGTGCAAACACACACACACACGCACACGCACAGTCTCCCTCCGACCGCGTTCGTGTGGTTCGTGCCGCGGGCTGGCTGGCGGGCAGTGGCGTCTGTCTGGCGGTCCACTTCGGCAGCTGGGTGTGGGGCCTGCAGCACACCTCCCTCACCCACTCGCTGCTCCTGGTGTCCGCCACGCCGGTGCTCCTGGCCCTGGGGGCTCTGCTCCAGGGGGTGCAGCTGTCAGGCGGGGAGGTGGGGGGCACCCTGCTGGGGCTGGCAGGTACGCGGGTAGCGGGTTTGCGGGCCGGGGGAAGGGAGGGAGGGGGGGAGGGGGGAAGGAAGAAGGAAGGGAAAGGGACTTGTTCTGCCGTTCCTCGTTGCTCGTCCCCGTACGTCCCCCTTTCCGTACGTACCTGCGTACGGTATGCCGTGCTCCGTTCCAAACCACACAGACATGCGTGTGTGTTTTGTACGAGATGTATTGGACGGGGAACTGGCACATGAATGTACATATGTATGTGTACGCACATGCTTTGTAGAATCTCCAGTTACCTGACCCACCTGACCCGCGGGTCGCCCCGCCCCCAACTCCTCGCCCCTTCAGGCGCCATCGTGTTGTCCGTGGGGGCCTTTGGGGGCGGGGAGGAGAAGGTGGCGCTGGTGGGGGACCTGTCGTCCCTGCTGGCCTCCGCGGTGATGGTGAGGAGCTGCTTAGGGGTGGGGGGTAGGGTGGGGGGTAGGTAGGTAGGCAGGCAGGCAGGCAGGTAGGTAGGTAGGTAGGTAGGTAGGTAGGTAGGTAGGTAGGTAGGTAGGTAGGTAGGTAGGTAGTAGGTAGGTAAAAGTTAGATTACACTGTGGGCCGCGAGAGCCGGGGCCCGAAGGCGAGACACAGCGCAAGGGTCGGGAGCACACACAGCACAAGTCGCGGCTACTCTTGTGTGCTCCCGACCCCGACCCCGACTCAGGATCTGCCAAAACGCGACCCAGCCGCTCAGCAGCGCCCCCGTCCGCTGTGGTTAGAACCCTGCTGAACCCCCACCCACCCCCCCACCCACCCGGCCCCCACTCAGCATCCGAGGGCCCGGGGGAAGTGTCTTGGGCATCCCTGATGGGGCAGACCTCCTGTCACAGCCAACGAACCGAACAACAGCCTCCAAGAAAGGACAGGCTCAGAGCGCTAGACACCACAAGGCCCCGCCTTGCAGCCACCCACACTAAGACTACTGACATTCTCCACCTCTCCCTCCCTGGGCTGTTCCAGGGGGGAGATGCAACAAACCAACCAAAGAAAAGGGACACCGCGCCAACCCAGCGTGGACAACACCTCGAAGGCCAGAGCGACAGACAGGCGAACCCGCGAACGGGAAGACTCTGCCACGAAACACAGCTCCTAGCACCTCCAGAAGTACGTATGTATGTATGTACGTATGTATGTGCCTGCCTGCATGCATGCCCAGGTGGGCTACCTTTCCGTGGGCCGGAGGCTGAGGCAGTGGATGCCCATCTTCCTGTACGCGTTCCCCGTGACCAGCGTGGCGGCGGTGGGCCTTACTGTGTGTGAGTGGGGGGGGGAGCTGGCAGGCTGGTTGGTAGTGGGGGGAGGAGGAGGAGGAGGAGGAGGGGTTGGAGGAGGAGGGGCTGGACGGGAAACAAGGGGAAAGGAAGTGGAGGGGGGCTTCCAGATGATGGAAGGTGGGCGAGAGCGGAGATGCGTACGTTTATCGTGCATTGCGGAAGACTTGCATTGCATGCTACGTAACGTTAACTTACAACGAGCCTCCTATTTACATTTATTTGGAAAGAAATAATAAATGTTCACACAATCTTTTCAGACCGCGAGAAATGTCTTCCTTTTGAAAACTCCCCCTTCCAAACCTTCAAAACCCTGTAAAACCCGAAAACTTTAAAACCACATTCAGATATCTAGCAAGTCCTGAAGTACCGCCATCTCACTCGCACAACTGATCTAGCGCTTGCAACCAACATCACCTTGCTGCGGCAACCCATCAACCGACATACCACCCCGCCTGTTCTTTCTTCCCCCCTTCCGGCTATTTCCGTGCATATATGATTCCCTCCCCCCCCCGTCTGCCCCGCGCTGCAGGTGGTTTGGTCCTGGAGCCAGTAACCCTAGGAGGCGCGGGCAGGTGGGTACCTAGGGAGGGGGCTGCCCCCGGCGGGCGGCTCGCTGACCGTTGCGGACCGTTAACCGTTAACCGCCCTGGAATATGGCGATAACCCCAAAACCTCTTCCTCGCGGCGGACGGGCCATTTGGGTCTCCTGCACCACCAGATGCCGTACGAGGGGGGCCCTGAATAATTACTGCGTTACCTTCTGTCACCCCGCGGCGGCATTCAGGCGTCGTGATTCCCCTCAAGCAGTTGGTGATGACGTGGCTGCACGTCGTACGGATCATTCCATTACTGCAGCATTCCTAGGAAACTAGCTTTTACGCTCACTGTTGTGTGATATACATACATACATGCACACATCTCTCTCTACCTCCTTTCCTTTTCACTACCGATTCAGCAGCAAGTCGTGACTCTGTCGGTGCGGCTTCCCGTGTCCTATCTCCCCAACCCCGACACCCCTTCCTCCCTCCTCCTTTCCCCTCTCCCCCCACTACCCAGATGGGGAGCGTTCGGTTGGCTGCTCAGTCGCCACTACGCCCCTTGGGTGACGTACCTGGCATTGGGCCCGGGAATCGTGGGGCACACAGGTGAGCGAACGAGTGAGCGAGTGAGTGAGCGAGTGAGTGAGCGAGTGAGCGAACGAGTGAGTGAGTGAGCGAGTGAGTGAGTGAGCGAACGAGTGAGTGAGCGAACGAGTGAGTGAGTGAGTGAGTGAGTGAGTGAGTGAGTGAGTGAGTGAGTGAGTGAGTGAGCGAGTGAGTGAGTGAGCGAACGAACGAGTGAGTGTCAGGGATACTGTTCAGAATTTGTTTTAGTACTATATAGGGGAAATCGTCCTACACTGGCTGGTTTGCTTTCCCGATTTCAGCTTCGCACTGTCCCCTTTCACCCCGGGCACCCCTTCCCCGGGCCCACCCTAACCCCCGAATGTACGACCGCGTTGTGCAGGTTTTAACACGCTCCTGCGCTACCTGTCCCCCTTGACGGTGGCCCTGGCCTTTCAAATGGAGCCACTGGTGGGGTCAGTGATTGGCTGGCTGGCGGGGGTGATGAAGCCTCCAGGGGGGCTGACGTACGGCGGCGGGGCGCTGGTGGTGACAGCGACGGTGTGGGTGACGCTGGCGAGTACGGCAAGGGAGCGGGCGGAGGAGAAGGTGGTGGTGGAGGAGGGGAAGGCGGCGGAGGAGGCCGAGGCTGGAGTTGCGCTGGTGGCGTCGTCGTCTGGGTGGGGAAAGGCGGCGCGGGCTGGGGAAGATACGAACGGGAACGGGGCGATGTAGCGCGAGAGCGGAATTTGGAGTAAGGAAAGGGTTTTAAAAGGTGTTGGCTTGTAAAGGAGCATGTGTAGCTGGAAATTGGTTGAGGATGGGAGTTAGGAGGCCAGGATTACGTGTACGGCCAAGGTGGTTACGAAGTATGACGAGCTGCAGCTGCAAGGTTATGCATGTAACTCGCAGACTGGCGAAATGCGGTATTTGGTCGTGAAATCTCTACCTGCTTGCAAAATATATTTTTTGACATATTATCCATCTGTGAAGAGCTGTAGGAATATTACGAAGCTGATACCACCTTGTTGCGCAACGTTGCCTCTCGCAGCTGAGGCAAAGCGACTTCATGTCGCGCCCAATTGTGTCGGGTCTTGACCGACAGACTGTTGGATCATGTTCGCGTGGTGCGCGGAGATTTCCGCACGCCGCTCGGCTCCCGCCGGTGTATGCGAACGCGCCAGCGGTGGCAGAGCGGCGGACGGAGCCTCTTTTAAAGCAGGAGCTTGTTGATTACCTCAAATCTGGATGCAAACCAAAAAGCCAATGGAGGTAAGCTGTTTTATGAGAAATGTTGATACGGGACGATCCACACAGACTGCTCTTAAGGTTTCCCAACGCTCTTTCCTACGACTCCGCGTCACGAACTGTATGGAATTACTTCTTCGTTGCACGCCTGGCGCATCGTTTCTTCGGGGCCACAAACCAAATTTTGTTGACGCAGGATCGGCACAGAGCACGAAAAGTTGGGTTTTAATCTCCACGACAATAGTCGAATGAGCTATGATCAGATTGCCCAAGTTCTCCGCAAGCTTGAGGCGAGGTTTGGGTGGGAGCCCATTATGGAGGACGGTCGCATCATCGGCGTCAGCTTGGACGGCCAAAGCGTAACCCTGGAGCCTGGCGGCCAATTTGAGCTCAGCGGTGCGCCTGTGGATACCATCCATAAGACGTGTGCCGAGGTTAACAGCCACCTTTACCAGGTAGAGTCACTCACATAGGAAGGGTGTTGGGAGTTGATAAGCTCTTTCCTTTCCCCCCTCCCCCAATCCCACCGCGCCCAAATATAGCGCGCCCCGGCGCCGAAGATCAAGGAGGAAGAGCGTCCCGAAGAACCGATCCTGTCTTGAAGAACCATTGCCGTTCTCCGCTGCCCTCCCTAGCGGGAGGGTTTGGGTTGGAAGGAAGGTCCGAAGGGAGGGGACGTTGCTGCGCATCCATCACGTCTCCCTAGGGAACGTGCGCGGGGGGGGTCATGGATCCCTTCATCCCCAACGGGTGATGGCGTGGTAATGGTAGTGGTAGTGGTAGTGGGGTTGAGGCACCGATGTCCAGCATTCCACCCTACCCATACGCTCACCGTGTGTGAATGTGCCACCACTCCCCCTTTCCCCCTTCCATCCCTCCTCCCTTCCCTGCCCTGCCCCCGCCGCGCCCCTGCCCCCTGTCCCCTGTCCAACCCGCGCTTAGGACGGCTCGTCCCGCACAGTCCTTATTTTCCCTTTCATCATCCCCTCACCTCTGACCTACCCTGCCCCGTCTTTACGGACGCCTTTCGGTCAGTTCTACGTTTGGTACACTCTTGCCCTGGCAGCAGCTTCAGTCGTGTGTGGTTCGCCCTCCCCCCCCCCAGGTGAAGGCCATCTGTGAGGAGCTCCATTGCGGGTTCCTGGGGGTGGGGTTCGACCCCAAGTGGGCCATTCAGGACATACCCGTCATGCCCAAGGCAAGCAGGAGTGCGTGCGTGTGTGTGTGTGTGTGTTGGGGCGGGGGGAGGAAAGCAGGGGAGGGAAAACACAACATGCGTGAGGAAGTGAGGAAGTGAACTTTGCCGGTGGTGTCCAAGAGGTCCGAAGAAACTGCCCCTAATGAGTGAGTTCTAAGCGGTGTGTGATGTCATCACCGACCCCCCCCTGGAGTTCCGGAAGTGGGGAAAGCAGGGGAGGGGAGGGGAGGGCCGGGGCTTAGGGACTGGGTTGGGTGCGAGCAGCAAAGGTTCATCAGCTGCCGCCGCCCGAAGCACCAGGAAGGGCGAGGGCAAAATGGGGGGAGTGGGTACCTGATGGCTGCGGTGAAGGGGGGTAGTGGGGGGACGTCCTTTTTGAATTTGAATTTTGGATTTTGGATGTGGGATTTGTATCTCGCCAATGCCAGGCATGCCGTTTGGCTTCCCCGCAGCTTCCCAGGAGGGGTGAAGGGGAAGGGGCACATACGGGGTGTATCTATATATTACATACGGGGTCGTCGTGTGCCATTTGCTTTGAGTGATGGACAGGGGAGGGAGAGGGGCGTGGATGGGAGTGTGAGGAAAGGAGGGCCTTTGTTTCTTAAAAAAAGCGCGGAAACTGTGGTTCTCTGAACGCTTGAACACTTTTTTACCCCCCCCCCTACCTTCACTCGTTCGTGATTCGTCTTCCCCCCCTTTACCTCTTTATACTCCACAACCCCACTTGTACGACGGACAGGGACGTTACTCGCTCATGAAGTCGTACATGCCCACAGTGGGGTCTATGGGGCTTGACATGATGTTCCGTACATGTACGGTCCAGGTATGACGTATCCGACGAAAATATATATGCTGACGCTAACAACTGGGAAGAGCTTTTTGTCCTCGCTGAAAGCTACATACGTCTTTTTAGAGGGGGGGGGAGGTGGGAGGTTGCGAGAGAGATGCCTCGGCCTCGGCTCTATGGGGGCCCGAGCCCCCTGACCCGACCTCGGTGGCCATCCTTGCCACCGTCTGTTTGCCTTCCGCAGCTCCTCACCATACCAGTAACCCACCAGTAACTTCCATAACCATAATCGCCGGAGGCCTTCCGGCGGCTTCAAGTATACCACGTGCGACACGGCCCATCCTGTGTGTGTGTGTGTGCCGCAACACCGGTCGAATTCTGTGGCCGCTACACCTCCCCCTGCATCGCACATCAGGATTGCGCATCATGTGGCCCATAGCCCCGGACTCCCCCTCCCCCACACGCAATCATCCTACCTCCCCCCCACCACACCACACCCACACACATACACCCACGCACACTCACACAAACTTCGCTACCCCGACTTCCCGCATCGACTTTCGCTTCGTCTGGGGGGATGAATTTGTTTCCCTTCCCGGTGTGTCTGTCTGCATGTATTGATGTCGCCATGGCCACGCTGACCGTTAAAACTTCAGGTGAATTTGGATTTCGAGAGCGAGCGGGATATGGTGGAGAAGTTCCGAATTGGGTTGGCGTTACAACCCGTGGCGAATGCGTTGTTTGCCAACTCGCCTTTCAAGGAGGGTCGGCCCACGGGGTGAGGTCGGGGGAAGGGGGCCGGGGGGAGGGGGGGTTTCCGGGTGTAGCCATATGTGTATTGGGGGAGTGGGTGGGGAGGGGGAATTTGGCTGAAGAGTCTTGATGTGCCGTGCTTTGGGGGGTGGGTGGGAAGACCCGGGTGTATGAACCCGCTGTGTGTGTATGTGTACATGGGTGTGTTGTGTGCACCTTTTCCGTAGCTGACCTGATGTGCCATGTTGTGTGTCGCAGAGCCCCTATGTTGCTCACCACTTGATTATGATTAATTTTCCCCTCCTCCCTTCCCCCCTCCTGGATGGACATACACACACACGGGCGCGCCCGCCGCCCCGGGAAAATCACTGAACTCATCGGCACAGCTTCGTGAGCACACGTGGCCATGTGTGGACTGACGTCGATGCGTCTCGAACCGGAAACCTGCCGTTTGTTTTCCGGGACGACATGAGCTTTGAAAGGTACTTGAAAATGTACATGTCGGGTGTTTGACATCGCGCGCATTCTTAATAACTTTTGTTTGTAATATTGTAATTGCAATTTGATCTGTCATACCTTCAAGTGTGTATGTGGAGTTCGTGTGTATGTGGAGTTCGTGTTGAACTCCTGTTGAAGGGAGGGGGGGAAAGGCCGGAGGGGGTTGGAGCCCCTCCACCTCCTCCTCGCCCTCCCTCCTCGGGCGGCCCCCCTTTCCATTACCGGGGGGATGGTGGCGGAGGCACTCTGGGCACCCTTGCATGGATAAACGCCGCCGCGCATATTGCCGTACGCAGGTACGTTGACTACGCTATGGACGTACCGATGTACTTTGTGTACCGCAACGGGCAGTACATTAACGCGCTGGGTATGAGCTGGCGGGACTTCATGGCGGGGAAGCTGCCCGCACTGCCCGGTAGGTTGTCCCGGGGGGGGGGGAAAGGGGAGGGGAGGGCAGCGTGTGTGTATGTATGTATATATGTATATATGTATATATGTATATATGTGGAGACATTCTAAGGGGGTGGAAGGGGGGGAAGGAGGGGGGCGAATACGGAGGGAATAAACGATGTCGATGAAGGTTGCGGGGGTGGGAGGGAGAGGGAGAGGGAGAGGGAGGGGGGCAGCAGCGTTGTGAGACATCCCGAGGGCGCGATTGGGTTTGAGACGGGTGAGGGGGTTGAGGAGGTCCGTGAGGAAAGGTGCTGAAGGGCGAACCGGGTTGTATCGTTCCGATATCCGGTAGGAATCTAGCGTATGTTGGGATATGATATGACGCAGCTGGGATGGGGGTGGTCAGGTGGGTGAGGTGGGCGAGGTGGTTAGGAGGGAGGTTGCCAGGGAAGGGGGGGGGGCCGGGGGTCAGGGCGTTATCACTTAGGGATTGATCGTCAACCTTCTTCTCCCCCTTCCCTTTCAAAACGTTTTATAAACCCCCCTCCTCCTCCCCCCTCTCCCCCCCTCCCTCTCCTCCCCCCTCTCCCCTCCTCCTCCCTCCTCCCCCCTCCTCCCTCACCGTCCTGCTCCAGGGGAGTACCCGACTATTGCGGATTGGGCCAACCACCTGACCACCATATTCCCCGAGGTGGGGGAAGGGGGGGGGTACACGGAGGGGAGGATGCTGGTGGTGGGTGCGGAACCTGAGCGATCCACTGAGAAGTTGACTAGGGTGACTGGATGAGGGTGCCCCGAAATACCGGGGAAGGCAGGGTTTCGCAGGGTAGCTGCCACGGGCGAAGATATACCCCCCTGTTCCACACATCTTACATACACACACACACACTCAAACCCGCAAACCCCCCTTTCCCCCCCCCTTCAGGTCCGGCTGAAGAAGTATCTGGAGATGCGGGGGGCGGACGGCGGGCCCTGGCGCATGTTGTGTGCCCTGCCCGCCCTCTGGGTGGGGCTGTTGTACGACGAGGAAGCCCAGCGGCAGGTGGGGGTCTTGAGGGGGGGGGAGCCCTTCCGGGGGGCCGGGGGAAGGGGCAGGGCTGGGTAAGGGAGGATAATTGCCGTACAGTACAGCGACGGCGTGTTTATGTATGTGGGCTCCTGAGTTTTCTTCCACGGTGCGTCGTGTGGCTGTGGCTCCTGCCTTAACACCCACCTTCATCTTTCCCAACCGGGCAGCTGCTTGTCAAGATCCTGCATACCACACACGTCACCCCCTACCCGGTTGCTCCGTCGTACAATTGTGTTTTAGGCTTTCCCCATCCCCTTTCCCTCCCCCTCCCCATCTCCCGGTGCACGAAGGCTCTGGCGCTCGTTTCCGATTGGACGGATTCGGAGCGGGACTATCTCCGTACGGAGGTGACTCGGTACGGATTGAGAACTCGCTTCCGCGGCGGCTCTGTGCAGGACCTGGCAAAGCAGGTGGGGGGGGAGGGGGGTGGGGGGAGGGGTTTGACGTACCAAGACGAACCACTGACGATGGGGATGAGGGAAGGGAAAAGGGTGAGCAAGCGCGTGCGTGTGTACTCTACACGGTGTTCGTGGTTCTTGGCGAACGAACTCTTCCTCATCCCCCCTTGTTACGTTACCCTCACCCCCTCACCCTGGCTGACCTGCTGTTGCTACACCTCTGTATGTATGTATGTGTATGTATGTATGTATGTATGTATGTATGTATGTATGTATGTATGTGTGTTTCAGGTGGTCTCTATCGCCCGGGGGGGTCTGCAGCGGCGGGGCCACGACGAGGTCAACTTCTTGAAACGGCTCGAGGTGGTTGCGGAAACGGGACTAACGCAGGTGCCGTACGGGGGCGGGAAGAGGGGGGAGGGGGATCCACCCCGTACACGTACACCGCCATACCCACAACCCCGCCAGTCACGCGCACACTTGACTGCAATTCCCGCGCCCCATTAGAGCAAACACGGGGGAAGGGTCGCTTGTGTTTTTCCTTAACACCTCTGAATCCCCCCCCCTCTTCTTCCCTCCCTCTTCCCCCCTCCCAGGCCGACCACTTATTGGAGTTGTACGAGACCAGGTGGCAGAGGTCCGTGGACCCCCTTTACACAGAGCTCATGTACTAAGGACCTCGGGGGGAAGGAGGAGGAGGGGAAGAGGAGGAGGAGGGGAAGAGGAGGAGGTAAAGAGGAGGAGGGGAAGAGGAGGAGGAGGGGAAGCGGAGGAGGAGGGGAAGAGGAGGAGGAGGGGAAGAGGAGGAGGAGGGGAGGAGGAGGAGGAGGGGAAGAGGAGGAGGGGAGGAGGAGGAGGGGGATAAAAGGGCGGTTGGTTGCAGGAGGGCGGCACTGTGTGTGTGAGGGGGTTATGTGCTTGCTGGCTCATACTGCTTGAGAGAGGAGAGGCGGTGGCGCTTTTCCCCCCGGGGGGGGGGGGCGTAGGGTCCTGTGTGGGCCCCAGTGGGCCGCGTGGTCCGTATGGCTTCATCGGGAGAACTGGGTTGCGTGTTGTGGCGTTGCGACAACACAAGTGCTTGTGCATGTTGAGTGCGGTATGGTCTGGTAATCGGGGTGGGGCTTGGCGGCCATTTCTGTGTTATGCTACATATTTACACTTGCAGCAGCAGCAGCAGCAGCAGCAGCTTCTTTTGTGCGTGCGCGCGTGCGTTCATCCGCCCGTTTATGGCTTCCGTCTTGAGCTCACATTCGTCAGTTCGTTTTTAAAATAGGAATTCGTTTCCTTTTTTTTGCCGCTGTGCGCCTTTACTTGCATACGTTTGGGGATTTGGGTAGAATGAAGGGCGAAGGGCTTTTAGGAAGGGGGGAGGTACGCGCATGGCACATTGTGTGATGCATGTGTTGAGACGGCGCCGTGGCAGCGTCTATTACCGAGGTCGCGAGAGTAGGAGTTTTATAAGTATTATAGGGTATGCGGGATGGATGTCGTTCTTTTGCTCTGTGCACGATGGATTTTTCAGCCTTATAATTCGTCGCTGATGCTACTTTTGCTCCTTACCTGCTGCGAACCTTTCCTCTTGTTGCGAGGGAGCGCGAAGAGGAGTATTTGCGTATTTGGAATCTGGGCCTGATTTCAGCTGTTAAGATTATTGTCATGCTTTGTTTTTAGGTTGGCTTTGTAAGGAAAGGCAATCCTGCGTTGCATACTGTGTTTTAACTTGTTTTTTCAGACGTTAAAATTGGAAAAAGCTAAAGCAACCGCGCTGTAAGAGAAAACATGTTGACATGTTATGTTGACCGCCGACATGTTGACGGCGGCGTTCTGTGTGCTGAGAACGCGGATGGGATCCTCGTTCTCGCTGCACATATCGCTCCGCGGTTACTATTCATTTGTGGAAGAAGGCACCCTTCCTCCCGCTCGACCAGGCGGGCAAAGGAACGCTCTCGTTTCGCTGTGCGTTTCACGGCGGCAGGAGCCTTCTCATCGCTTTGCTGAACTCTGCTCATCGCTGTACACGTTGGCTGCATGGGTATGTTGTACAGAATGCCCCTCATGTGTACGGCCGGCAGTACATGTCAATACATGTACATCGTACTTAGCGGTCAGAAAATGGGATTACAACCTTTTTTTGCATGTTACGAATCACCCAACGAACGCGCACGGAAAGCACCAAGCAAGGCGCATCTTGTGGTGATGATGACGCAGTGGGAGTTCGGAGCGGCTAGCGGGGACTGTATCGAGGAAATGTATCCAGCATGAAATGGTATTGAGACCATTTGTGGTGGCTCGCGGCTGGAAAGGCATCCCTCTCGAGATCCTGGCAGATCCCGGCTTTGCGCATATTTATAATTATCTGTGTGCCGTGCAATACAAGTTACAAGTTCCGCACACAAGTGCGGGTGTGTCCGTAAAAGCCGGGGAGGGGGCCATGGGCGTTGTATTGGTATTGATGCGGGTACGCGGGAGGTCATCGGCGGGGGGATTCGTTTATGAAACGTCTGTTAGAGTGCTGTGGAGCTCCATCCTGCTCAATGTGTTTAAAACTGGTGTTTGAGATCGAGCAGTGATCCTTTCCAATACCAAGCACTGTACTGCCTATCATTATCTCATCATTTTTTCGTTTCATTTCATTTCACATCTCTAGGGGCCCCCAAACCCCCCCCTACAGCCGCCATCATTTTGACATCTACCAAAACACTGCACGCTGCGGTGCTGCCATCAAGCTCTGCGACCTAGCTAGGAGGACATTGCGTACCGTGCGGAAAGCAAAAGCCCACTGCATCAGGCGCACATACAGCTAGTTGCAGCAGCTAGTAGTAAGCTGTAAAAACCTACACGCGAGTTTGGGGCCCCTCACTCGGGCTGAGAACCCACCAACGCCTGACAACACACCCGGCCATGTATTGGTGAACCCCTACCCCAACCACATGGTGCCCGCAACGACTATACACACACACAAATCTCTTGGAAACAACCGCACCCCAGAAAAGAGATTAGTCCAGGTACTTGTATGTACCTCGTGCTTTGTTAGTATTTGTAGTACTATATATATACAAACTAAGTACTAGGTTAGGCACTATTCGTAAGGCATGGACCATTGCTCCCGGGAGATCCTTCCGATGGTGGAGGGTATAGTACCCCTAGTCGAAACAGTGATCTTGCGAGCTGACCAGGAATGGAGTTGAGCCGCCGTCGATCCGGCAGATTCCGTTGGATGCCGGTGGTGGGTGCGGAACCTGAGCGATCCACTGAGGAGTTGACCAGGGTGACTGGATGAGGGTGCCCCGAAATACCGGGGAAGGCAGGGTTTCGCCGGGTAGCTGCCACGGGTGAAGATATACCCCCCTGTTCCACACATCATATACACAACACAATTCACATACAACGCGTTCCACTCAAGACTGCCACTCATTACCTCTAATTTCCGCCTCGCGTCCCCGTCCTCCACCCAGTACTCCTCATTGTATCGTTGGTCCGGCATACGACGGCGCCTGGTGCGATTTATGCGTCCGGAAGCCCTTTCAGCCTCCCAGGCATGTCCCCACCTGCCTCACAGCCACCGACGCATCTCACGGCGGGGTTCTAATTGCGTGCGCGTATGAATGCTCCTATTCCTGCCGCCGCCTTTCTGGCAACTAGTTGATGGTATGATGCATCGTTGGTGCGGTGGACGGCGGCGCCTGATGCGATCTCTGTTTGCGGAAGGCCCCCCCGCGTGCGGCCAAGCATGCTATTCTCTATTGACTGCGTGAAGCTTAACGAACTGAGTATGCGACCAACACATACAACATCTATGCCGATTGTAATTTCATGCGATTAATCAATTTGGTGTGTGTCAGCTTAGGCCGCATTAAGCTTTACGCAATGAGCCTCCATACGCATGATACGCAACATGTATTTGTGTAGGACATACCACAACAAGTACTTCAAGTACCTGAGTTATCCTAACAGCACTCATACACTACACCAGCTACCGACTACACCCATCACCTCTGCCATTCTAATGTGGGTGTACACTCCCAGCTTCATCATCATGGCGTGAGCCCCCCATCAAGTGCTCCTCACACATTCCCCCCTTTTTGGGTATCTGTCCCCTAAAGTTCCCGGTAGTGAGGTGTCCAACGAAGTTCCCAGGATCCTCAAAGGGAGTCTGACGGGGGGGGCCAACATATCCCCTTGTGGAACGGATGCGCTTGAAAAGCATCCACACATGGGGTGAGTGATGAGAAACCAACTTATCTCCTGCCCCTGCACCAAGCGAATCGCGCACTTCAAACATTCCAGAAAGAAACTCTCACCCGATGTGGTCGTTCTGTGCGACCTCGCGTGGGTCACGCATCGTTTTTCAGAGCGTTGAGTTGAATAAAGTGATGCGAACACTGCACTCGTGTATCCAAACCCCCCCTCGCTACTACGTTGTCTAGACGTGTTTAGCTATGGGACAATGATTCCCAGCGCACGAAGCAAGCACACCGCACGAAGGAGCGGAAAGGTAGATGTTGTTGTCATCACCGCGACGGTGAGGCAGTCCTGCTACTTCCAGCTACAGCCCTTGCCATTCGTCCCTGCCGCCAAAGACATCCAGCGCGGCTGGTGCAGCCCGAGTCCCTGCCGCCGCTTTCCCCCGTGCCCGCCCCCCGGCCCCTCCCCGCCCGGCTGCACCACTACGTCCCACTACCGCCGCACACGTACTAATACCGCGGCCCCGCGTCGGCGCCGGCATCTCACTCCTACGCGCTCCATCTCCGTTGCCGCCCCCCTCAGCGCCGCCGCCCTCACCGCGGCCGCCAGGCTGGTCAGCTGCAGCGGCCCCCACACCTCCTCGTGTGCGCTTCCGGCTCGGCTTGCCCGAGGCAGGCCCCTGATGTCCCACCTGGCCCTCAGCCAAATCGGCCTGGTGGCCTCGCGCGGGCGGCATCTGAGCAACCGGCATCTGGGGCGCAGCATTGCGCTGTGGCCCCTGCTGCTGCCGCCCGGGTAGCGGGTTCCGTGGTGGCTGCTGTGGTGGTGGTGGTGGCGGCTGCGGCTGCGGCTGCGGCTGTGCAGCTGGACCTGGGCCTGGAGCTGGTGGGTGCAAAGGCATCGCCATCGCCGAAGGGGGACCTGCTGACGGGTGCTGCTGCCTTGGCTGCTGACCGAAGGCCAACTGGGGCTGGTGGTGCTCCTGCTGCTGAGGCGGATGAGACGGCCATCCACCACTGCCAGCCGCGGAACCCCCTCCTCCCGCTCCCCTAGCGGCCCCGCTTCCGCTGATGCCACTCAGATTGCCACTGCTGCCGGCACCAACGCCCATCCGCTGCTCATTGCCATCGTACTGGACCTGCACCTGCGTGTGCATGTGTGCTGCCACATCGTACGATGGCCGTTGGTACTGTTGGGGCGGCGGATTTGGGTGGGGGTGGACGAGCACCCACTCGTTGGCCAACTGCTGCTGCTGTTGGTGCTGTTGTTGGTGCTGTTGTTGGTGCTGCTGTTGGTGCTGTTGTTGGTGCTGCTGTTGGTGCTGTTGTTGGTGCTGTTGTTGGTGCTGCTGTTGGTGCTGTTGTTGGTGCTGTTGTTGGTGCTGCTGCTGGTGCTGTGGGTGCTGCCGCGGCCCAGGACCCGGCTGTAGCGGTTGAGGTTGCTGCTGCTGTGGTGGTGGAAGTGGGTGATGCGGTGCTTGCATCGCCGGCTGTGCCTTACCCTGCAGGGCCAGTGCTGGATGTGATGGCGCTAGAATCGTCATGCATGACTCAGGTCGCCCGGGGGCAAGGGGGTTCTGCTGCTGCTGCTGCTGGAGGAGGAGATCGCGGCGCATAGAGGAAACATGAGAACCGAGGGGGAACTGAGCTTCCCCCGGCTGCTGCTGCTGCCGCTGCTCTTCCTGCTCCACGGGATGTGCAGGTTGCAGCTGCAGTGGCTGTGATGGCTGCGACGGCTGTGAAGGTGGCCCGGCTGTTGGCGGCAGCAGCCGCGGCGGAAGCGGCGGCGGAATGTGATTGGTGGCGGCGGTAATCGGCGGCGGCTGGTAACGCGGCTGGGACACGCTGGCGGCGACATGGCCGTCAGAGGCTCCTGTGGCGGTTGTCTGGCGATAAGGGAATCCCTGGAGAGCGCCGCCGGCGCCGTCACTGCTGCCTCCACCGGCTCCCATAAATCTGTAGGGAGCTGGGCCCCTACACATATCGCGCATGGAGCCGTCGGCACCGGGGCCGCCGGCGTCGTGTTCTTCCTGCAGGACAGCGGGAATCGACGGCGCCGCTGCCGTTGTGGGAGGGCCGCTGCTTTCAGGCGCCGGGAGAGCCAGCAAAGAGGGGACCGGTGGCGGTGGCGGTGGCGGTCTGCCGGCCGGGGGTGCAGCGCCGCCGCCGCCGGCGGTTGCACCGAACCCCGCTGCTGCTGCGGCTGTTGGGTTGTCGCCTTCCGCAGGGGCAGCTGGTCTGGACGGCGCTCGCTGAATGCGAGTGAGCTCCTCCCGCACCACGACTGCAACGAGCGAGTGGCAATGAGGGGGGAGGCGAGGAGACACCGCCCGGGAGGAAGTGGTGGTGGTGGGCGCTAAAGGAGAGTCACTGAAGACATTTAACAATGGGAATGAGCAGGAAACCAAAAGGACATGCGTGCCGAAGGACGTGCCGAGGGAACAAAGGTACAAAAACACACGGGTCGGAACAGAAGCATGTGAATAAACCACCAGGGAAATTAGAGACAAACCGCCGAGCCGAGCGGAACCACTGTGATGCTGCAACACGGGGCATCAAGACCGGGTTGAGAAAGGAAAAAGGAGGAAGAGGGACACACATGCCCTGTACAGGCGTCCGGTTGAAGCACCGGGGGCCTAGAACGTTCCGAAGGAGAAGCGAAAATGGGACGAAGGCAGAACGGATCAGGGAAGGAGTGCTAGGGCAGTCGAGGACTGTGGTAAAGTGCAGGGGCGCAGTAGTCAGATTTTTTCGGAGGTCTGAGGGCTTCGGCCTATACATAGATAGGTACATCACATACATACATATACATACTCCCTCATCCTTAACGCCCCCACCACAACCCTAAGCCCTAACCCTCTCTCCCTCCGGCCGTCATCCCACCTGCGTTCGCTACACGGCCGCCCCCGGGCCCCCCGGGGGCCCCCCCGGCCGTCCTAACCCCCCGGGGGCCCTCCCGGGAACACTGCAGCTCGTGAACTGTGACGGTGTTTCGGAGCACCGTGTTGGGAGAAGCCTGGACATGAAGCAGTGGCAGCAGTAGCAGTCGCAATAGCAGTCGCAACAGTAGTAGCAGCAGTAGTAGCAGTAGCAGTAGCTATAGCAATAGCAATAGCAGCAGCAGCAGTAATAGCAGCAGTAGCAGTAGCAACAGTAGTAGCAACAGTATTAGCAGTAGCAGCAGTATTAGCAGTAGCAGCGGTAGCAGCAGGAAGGGGGCGAAAGGGGGAAACTGGACAAGAATAGGAGATTTTCGAGGTGAGGAGGTAATGGGGTGAAGAGAAGAAGCGGCAGACACAGGTGAAAGAGGCAGACACAACGCGGACCAACGACCCACGGGTCATGGGTGACCTCCACGACAATCTCCAGCCCCGCAAATCCCGCGGACCTTCCCACCTGAACAGTGCGAGTGATCACCGTCTCCTGGTATAGCACCGCCTTCCGCTCGCCACGGCCGTCACCTCCACTACCATCCCGGCTTGGACCTGACGCCGCCGCAGCTGCCGCTTGTGGCGGCGGCCTCCGCCGCTGACCCTCCCCTTGCTGCTGCTGCTGCTGCCGCTGCTGGCCCCCTCGTCCCCCCGCGCCCTCCGTGCCGGTGAAGCTATTACCAGCTGCGGCGGTGGCTGCACTCCCCGGGAGGCTCACACCGGAATCCGCGGAGAAAGCAGGTGACGGGCACCGCGAAGGCGGGGGAAGGCTGCTGCTGCCGCCACCTACGCGGTGCCGGTTGGCGGCGGCGCGGGACCCCGGGCGACCCCCAGCCGCACCCACCGCGGGCCCAAAACCCACGACGTCGTCATACCTGTCGTGCATGCTGTACCCGTCGCCGTCGTCATCATGGAGATCAACATTCTGGGAATCTAAGTGGAACCCCTGGGACAGCGACCCCAAATCCAGCGCGTCAGGGCCGTCCACGTCATCCCAGCCATCGTCGTCACCTACGCCGCCACTGCCGCCGGCAGCGGCGGCCGCAGCGTCCCGCCGGCTGCCGCCGCCGACCGCCGTCGCAGGTGACGGCCAGCGGCCGCCATGGCAGGCGCCAGCGCCGCGCCAGCGCCGCGAACGTAGGTGGTTACTAGGCCGATGCAGCGGACCCGTGCCGACCCCGCCGCCGAGCGACAGGGCTCCCTCACCCCCATCGCTGTCCAGACAGCATCCGTCAACTTCAGGGAAGACGCGTCCATCGTGTTGTCCGCCGCCAGCACCGGCGGCGGCGCCGCTTCTTCCCCGCCCACACCAGCCATCATCACCATCCACGTGGCCCTCGCGACCTCCTTCCGCCGGCGGCAGCCTGGCGCCCTCCTCGTGCTCGTCCTCCTCCTCGTCCTCCGGCTCCGAAACCATGTAATACAGCACGGACACACCCTCACGCCGCGGCTGCTGCTGCTGTTGTTGATGCTGTTGATGCCGCTGCTGCTGAGGCCGCAATGCATCAGAGCTGGAGCCATCGGCTTCCGGCGGCCTTCCAAAGGGATGATGTTGCTGCGGCTTCGGATGATGATTTGCCCAGCAGCGGTCGCCGCCGCCGCGACCATCACCTCTGTCAGCGCCACCACTGCCACCACTGCCGTCGCCGCCGCCGCCGCCGCTGTTGGGATCCCGCATCTGCTGCTGCTCGCCGGTCGCGTTCTGAACGTGCTGCCGGAACCCTTGATGTTGCTGATACTGCTGAAATTGCCGATGTTGCTGATTCTGGTGTTGGTGTTGGTTCTGGTGTTGGTGTTGGTATTGGTGTTGATGTTGTTGATAGGGCTGAGGGTGATGCGGCTGCTGTCCGTAGCCCCCTGGGGGGAGGGGGTTCCGGATCGGGTCGTACATTGGTCGCTGCCAGTTGCCACCCGCTGTCGGGGGCGGCGGGGGCGGCGGGGGGGGCCCTTGCCACTGCCCCTGGTGCAGGTCCCCCACGCGACCGCCGACGGCACCACTGCCGTACACGCTGCCGCTGCCGCCGTCCGCGCCGCCGCCGTCGTCGTCCGAATCCACAGACGGCAACAACTCTCCGATCCGCGCCTGCAGCAGCTGCAGCTCCTCCTCCTGACCAGGGCCAGACGGTGTGCAGCGTGCAGAGACCAACAACACGAGATGCAGTACGGCCTTACCGTACATCATAATAATCCAGTATGATATCTTGGGTGTTCGCTGGGCCGGCACCTCCCGCCCTCCCGCCTCTAGCAAGCCCCTCTTATCCCAGGCTCCAAGCCAGCTGCACCCTAGCTAGCACCCTAGCTAGAGGGGGCACCCGCCGTTAGCATCCACACCCCCTCCAACTCACCATGGCTTTCGCCGCCAGCTGCAACGTCTGCTGCTCGCGTTCGGCGGACGCCAGCTCACCCTCCGCGGTCGTGGCCCCCTGCAGAGCCTGACCAGGGCCAGGGGTATGGGCGCGGTAAGGGAGACAAGGACATATACCGGTAATTAAAACACGTAGTTGTGGTGGCCGTTAGGACTCCTACCACGCTCCCTGGAGCCCTCAGATGGCCTCCAGACTATAACCCCCACCCGGCTCCAGACCAGATGTGGCCAACGTTGGTCATTTTAAACATGTCGTCGAGCACGCTGAGGGGTGCCGATGTGCCATATAGCCTGATACTACGCGGCCTGAAAGCCGCACCCGGGTGCTCGGTCTCCAACCTTCGGCAGGGAACCCACCATCGCCAGGGGTCAGCCAGGCAGAGGCCTGGCCAACGCCGCAAACGCGGCGGCGCTGCTGCCATCGCACGCGTACCAGCACCTTCGCCCCTGCTGCACCGCTGCGACACATGACCGCTGCGACACATGACCGCTGCGACACATGACCGGGCATATCGCCGCAGAGGAGGGGGCCAAGGTCCGCACCGCAACCCCCCCGAGGCCATCTGTGTCGTGTGCCCTCACCTGCTCCCCCTGTGCCGTCAGCGCCGCCAGCTCAGCCTTCTGCCGCTCCAGGAGGGCCGCCACGGGGTGGTCGGGGGCTGACAGCGCCGCCAGGCGCCCGGATGCCGACTGACGCGATGCGGCAGCGGCGGAGGCGCGCGATCGAAGTTCTGACACAGGGCGGCATGGAACCGGGAACCGGGACGATGAGTGTGCCGCCGCACGGCAATACACAGGAGGCGACAGAACGAATGCCCCCCGTTTCCCAAAAGGAGGAGCGCTGCGCCGGCTCTGGAGCTGCTGCATTTTAAACGCTGTGGGTGACAGTTCTAGATTGCGTTGATCTTAATTTTTCTTATTTTCCACACCATTCACTCGGCTCCCCCACCGGCTACTCGGGAGCTGGCAGGAGCTGTTGTGCGACGCCTTGTTATGTTGGGGCCAGTGTTGGAGCTTACGCGGGAAGGTGAGGGGTGGCTCCCGCCGTTCTTCCCCTCCCAGACCCGTGGTTCGTCTTTCCCCCCAGACCCGTTATCCTCACAGCCCTGCCCGCTGGCCCCTCTTCCTCTTCCCTCTCCCTCTCTCCTAATCCCGGTTTCCTCGAGAGCATGGTTCCAGTAAAACTGTGTCTGAAATTCTGGTCCGTTCTGTCCTCCTTCCAGTTGGAACCCGATTTCAAACCCACCCTGGAGCTCCGCCTCCAGCGCCGCTGCCGCTGCTCGCTCCTCGCGCAAGGACGCATTCTTAGACTGCCACTCCGACCTGTAGGAGAGCAGCTCCGCTCGCCGCGCTGGCAAGGCTGCCTCCAGCGAAGCACGGTGCTGCTCGGCGGTGCGGGAAGCTTCCTGCCAGGCGGCGTGGCAATGTGCCCGCGCGAATTCATCCGACTGCCGCTCTAGCGCGGCCGCCTTGGCCTCCAGCTCGCGGCGATCGCTAGAGATGGCCACCTGCGTTGGATTTGGTTTCTGGTTTGGACATCGATAAGAGCTCAGATCTACGAACTTGGTGATTGATGAGGGGGGAAGTAACGCTCCAGCGGATTTGGGCGAATTGCGGATGCTGCTCGAGCCCAAAGACTAACTGGCTGCGGTTGATGCTGCGGTCCATCGCTGTTGCAGCTCTTCTTTGTTTTAGAGGATTGAAAGGCGTCCGACTATGGCGTTGCTCTTTTGCATGCTGCAAGCGGCTTGGACGCATGTCAAAAAGGCGCCAAAACGTTTGACCTTCGACCGCGCTCGGCGGCTCCATCCTCCCGCACCTCGAGCTCGACTTGCTGCGAATCTAGGGCAGCCACCTGGCGCCGAAGTTCTATCAGCACGAGCTGCAAATCCTCTTCTTCGCTGGCTTTTTCGATGGCCCCCTGTTCCACGGCTTTTGCGCGCTCGGCGCTCCGTTCAAGCTCGACAGCTGCCGCATCCAGCTGCTTCTGCAGGGCGGAGCACGACAGAAGCTCCTCGCGAATGGCCTCATCGATCGCATCCAGCTCCTTGCGCACGAGCGCGACACCGGCCGCCAACGTCGCGAGCTGAGAGTCCATGGCGGGAACTGCGATCAGCGGTGTGTTGAGGAACAAAAAATATCGCAGTGTGCCTGCCTTGGCTGCATAAAGGCCTGCTGCACTTGGTACTTTCTAAGCTGTGCCCCTTGAAAAGGTAATGAAGCTGGGTGCCGCGCTAAAGGAAAGGAGGTTGGCCTTCAACAATTCCCAGACGGCATATCAGGACAGCCTTTATTTTTGGACGGTATGTGCTTTTTGGCGTCACAACGGTCCCGCGGGACATGGGACGGATCTTGGGGCAAATCCGTATTTACACGGCACGACACTTAAAGGACAATACAAGAAGCGTATGCCGTATGTACTCCAACTGGCTACATGGCCAGAAGACTCCTTGTGCCGCAACCTAGTCCGCATGCAAAAACGTCCTTCCCACGCGGCCGGTGGTCATCGTGGCGCATTTGCCCTTGAGGTGCCTCTTGCGAAATGCCGCCTGCCCCATCGACACAGAGACCCGTACAGCCAAAATGGGAGAAATCATTACGAAATCATTATGCGCACTGTAATAGACGTTTCTCTGTGTCCATGATTGCACGCCCTTCCTGTGTTCAGAACTGTAAACTGTAAAGGCCCATCAAAGGAGGCATGAGCGAAGCCAGCGCTGCAATGCCTCAGCATCCACAGCATCAGTGCAGATAATGCACCATCCGGTTTCGGAAGACCACCAAGATCTGCACTAGATGAGTTCAGACCGCGCGGGGGCCCCAGTTGGCAGATACAGTCCCTGCGTTTGCGCCACCCCGTGCCTGAGAGTGAGTTCCATCCGCGGGGTAGTAAGTCTGCCGCCCAGCCGGCACATGCAAAGGCACCCAACACCCGATCCAGAAGTAAGGCGCAGCCCCGGTGTGATGTCTTCCTCCTTGAGTTCCAAGAGACTGGTCTGAGTCCTATCCCAACGGATTGAACACGCGCCTTTTCTATCGTCGGGAATGGATAGGCGTAAGACCCACATCGCACCTTCTAATGAACCACATCAGAAACATCAGACACAGAAGACATCAGAAGCCCCGAAAATGGATGGCGCCTATCCATTCCCGAAGATAGAAAAGGCGCGTGTTCAATCCGTTGGGATAGGACTCTGGCCAGTCTCTTGGAACTCGGATGCTACCTGTCGACAACAAGGAGGAAAGCGAAGCATATGATGACGAAGGACATGGCATAGGCTTGGGGTCCTTCCAGCTGTAGGCGGTGCAATGTCTGATGTCGGGTTGACCACAGGCTGCGCCCATCGCTCGGGCTCGTAGTTGCAGGTTGCTGGTCGGCAGGAATCACGGCCCAGCGAGGCTCGGCTAGCTGCATGTGGGATAATTGTGTTTGGCCACGTAGTTGAACAGGGAAGGGCCATTGGGAAGTCTGAATGGCGGACACAATTACTTGGTGCAAGAGCAGCGATTATTGCGTCAAGACCCTACGCCCAAATGGATCTATTGAAGTCCGGAGGAAGGGTACTGGAGACTAAACGTATCCGAGTGGGTGTTGTTGTAGAAAGAAAGCGGTCAGCAGCGCTTGATGGGCCCGTAATACCTTACACTACCTAACGTACTGATAACTACATGTCAACATGGCTGCGGAAGACACGTCTTGGTGATCTCCACCCTACCCGTCACTTGCACCAAAACACGTTGCCTGCCCAGAGCGCCACTTTAAATTCTTAGCTGATGCTGCGACGATCGCCGGAGGCCCGAGGGAGGACTCGCATGCAGCAGGGCCACACCAGGGAATGACCGGAGCAGAGACCGAAGCCCATCATATATTGGTGCATATGTTGTTTCTTTGTCAGTAACTCTAGTCAAGTGCCAAGCGAGCTGTCCTCAGCCTTACTAGGAGATTGCCACACTGAGATCAGCATGTAGGCCTTAAAGTTTTAATAAGGAAGTTTTGATAAACATAATCCCCGTCCTTCGCCTTTGCGGGGCCGAGGAGCCTTCGCAGCCTGTCAGAATCCAAAAACTAGTTACGACCTTCTGTAGAGCTCGCAAATCACAAAACTTCTCCGGGGTGTATGCGACTTATGCATACTGTAATGTACTTCAGCAAACTGCAAATTCCAGCAAACTTCATGCGAACTGCAGGTCACAAAAGTTTTCTGCGCGTGCCCAGTACGCTGCGCGTGCTGGGGCGTGGTACGGAGGCGATAAAAAACTCGGAGCTTGTACTTTGTTGGAGTCACCCCCAGTTTAATATTGCTGCTGAATTACTAAGCACCCTTCTCGCAACACAAGGTTCTTGGTCAAGTGGTGCGGATTGTTGAGCTTACAGGCACGCAAGCTTACAAGCCCATATAGCCCATCATTCATTAGGAGCCAGGTCAAACGGCTGTTTCGAACGTTCAAGGGCAAGCCCACAACCTTCTGTCCACCCATCTTAAGCAATGCGTGCAGACCGCCGTCTGGGTCTATCTGACACCCCGCAGCGCCTTTCTTACCTGGGTGCTTGACAACTGCATCGCCAATCCGCATCTGGCCCAGCATGGTGCATGGAGGTCCCCCGCGAGACCTACAGTACACACGGGGGCTGGGTGAGGGCGCACTACCCCGAAGCGGATCACCAAGGCCTACAGACCAACCGCTTCACGGCAGCACCCAAACGTAGCTACGAACAACCCGAATTAGCCACCACTGTCGCGTGCCGCGACACAAGAGCCACACTGGCTCGTACGCCATACGGCAAAGACACTCCGTATTCGCAGAAAACCTTAGTTTTCAACGCTTTACGTAGAAAACTGTCAGTTTTCATGCGAAGACTACGTTACAAACAAGTACCTGCACGCAAGGAAAGAACGTACAGACCTACAGTCATCTTTTTCCCCACACCAGCCTTGCCCTCACGTTGTTTCCCAGAAAGCAAAAAAAATCCTGTTGCCGCTAGTGATCTTCATACATTACCATAAAGCGTATGCATAGCACCCTCTTATGCGGGCAAAGTATTCCTGGAATGATTGCACGAAAAGTTGGAAAAGACGTGAAGACAGATGAAAACTAGGTGCCAGCAATTTCTTTCCTTAGTTTAATACTACTTATTGTACGTAACGCTTTCTCGGGCAATCAATGATCGAACGAAGAGTTTACAGATGGTGTGGTTGACCTCCTCTCACCTGGCAAAGCAGTCATGAATTTCGTTACTTCATTTTACCCACAAGAGCATCGGACACCTCCCTTACCTTTAGTCGCACTTCTAGGGTGCCCGGAGCTGCATAGGGACATTGCCGATTACTTCATCCAACATCATAGGCCGCCGCTTGTCTTCCATGGATCAAATGAGCCCCTGGAACAATTTGTATCTAGGGCATTTGGTGAGTCATCATACAGCAAATAGCACGGTGCTAAGAAGCGCATCCTGTCCCCGGCGGTTAACAAGCTGAGACCTTTTAAGCTCATGCCCTTGCGCTCTCTACGTTAGGCCCAAAGAAACGCATTTCGCTTGCAACGGGACCGCTGGCTGGCATACTCAAGGTAGGGAACCCTCCTCAATCGCGCACTCTCGGGTTATACGATGCCCCAACCCTGTCCCTACGGGTTAGGAGCACGCGCGCTCATCATTGTTCTGGGCATGGGCCAGGGAGCGTTGGGGGACCTTTTACATGGACGAGGGAACTCCATGTACATGGGGATACGGCTTGATCATAAGGGGGGGTCGTTGACCCCTACGCCTCGCTCTTGGCCGTACGGGAGCTGGATTTTACCCTAGCTGACGCGCAAAGTGGTAAACGCGCTAAGCATACTGCTCATGTCCATATGTACCGCAGTCGGACTGGTTTGCCAAGCACCGCGGAAAGAAGCCTGCCATGGCTGTGGCGCTCGTTGAGAGGTGTGTGGAGTCCGGCCACGCCAATGACGTGGCACGGTTCCCGGCTCACACAGGCCAAGGGGAGAACGGACCCCAGGACGGGAACTGCGGTGCCAGGTTTAAAGTCTGCCACAAAGGCCCCAAGGCCTATGGCAGCTCTTTCCTTCCTATTCTAGGCCGTTGAACAGGGGGCCCCCACAAAGAGGGCCACAAAGCCAGCTCAATGGTGTGTTGGACAGTGACAGGGGGATCGTTCATCTCGTACAGGCGGGAGCTGGAAGGCGACCCTACGACTTGGAACCGCATGATGTACGGCCTAAAGCTCATTGCGGATGCAGCGGGGCAGCGAGGCGCTGGCGTGCTGGTAGCGGTGGTGCAGCAGCAGGTGGGTTGGAAAGGGACACCCAGTTGCGCCGGCCAGGGCTTTTCACCAGCGACCAGCAGCGGGGAGCTGCTGCACAATTCTGTTGCTGTGTGCAACGGTGCTGTCTCTCGTGTGAGTTGGTTCGGCGGCATACATAACGCTTGTGGAGCTTGCGTCCCTCTGCACAGCGCGCTGCTTCCTGCTGTTCCTGTGCCAGCTGCTGTTCCTGTGCCAGCTGCTCTTCGGTAGAAACAGAAGCAAAGGCAACAAAGCAGCATCAAGTGCAAACCGCACGTGGGTTGAATGCTTCGGTGGGGGAGGAAAGATACGCATGCACAATTGACATGGGAGGGAGGCGGCCCGGGAGGGAGGCTTGGCGCACAGCGGGCTTCCAACTGGATGCGGCTTCTGGGTGTGCGACGGCGCATCTAGCGCAGGCAGGGAAGTGGCACCCGCGGTAACTTCTTTATGGCTGGATGTGATGTGGTGCGTTGCAGGGCTTGGGCGACTTGTCTCCTGACCGAGTCCAGGCGGTATCCCACAACCTGACGTTAGACCGGAGGTGCGCTCGCTCGCTGTGCCAGAGAATGTGCAGGGCGGGCTTCTGGGCGGGTGGGATCGGGTTGCTGCCGAATGCGGCTGGAAACGGCGATCAAGGCATGCGAACCGTAGCGAGCGTTACCTAGTTAAGACATCACACCGGGGCTGCGCGTTACTTCTGGATCGGGTGTTGGGTGCCTTTGCATGTGCGGGCTGGGCGGCAGACTTACTACCCCGCGGATAGAACTCACTCTCAGGCACGGGGTGGCGCAAACGCAGGGACTGTATCTGCCAACTGGGGCCCCCGCGCGGTCTGAACTCATCCCTCCATACCTTTTCGTTTGCACAGCTTACCCTCTCCGTACGGCCATGCGCCGTCCACCCTGATGGATCTTTGTGCGACTCCGTGTACAGGCTGATCATCCCGCTGCCCGTCGTCGCGCCTGCGGGTGCCCTGCCTGACGACCCCGCCATCCGCCATGTTCGCGACGCGGCTCTGGCGCGGCTGGGCAAGCTGGTTCTGGAGCTGTGCAGCTCGTACTACAGCCGCCTGTCAAAGCACGTGGCTGACAAGGCTGCGGCCCGGCGTAGCACGCTGGGGGGTCCGTTGCCACCGGAGCTGGCGGCGCGCACGGCATTTAAGGCAGGGTATCCAATGCCGTTAGGGGGCTCGGAATGCGGCCGAGATAGATGACAATGTCGGCAAGTCGGTTTGTGTAGGGGGCCCTCTCTGCTGTTTTCGTGGGTAGAGAGAGCGCCGCCCCGCTTGCTCCCCGCATGGTCCGGAACTCACCTCCTGGCGCCCCGCTACGGCGCTCTTGTTGTGTGGTGCATGCAGCTTGCGGTGTATGCGGAGTTTCGTCAGGACTGGGCCACAGCAGTTGCGCACTACCGGGAGTCGTATGGCGCCATTCTGGCGGTGCAGGTGCGGCGGGTGGTGGGACGGCGAAGGAAAGAGGGGGGGGGGAAAGAGTGAGGGAGGGCCTGCGCGCAAGGGAACACTTTCAGTCCAGAAACCGGGAAGCAAGACCCTGAAAAACTTAATGACGCCTAGGAGGACGTGAGCTGCGACATAACGTGAGGCAGATTGATCACCCACTGCACAGGCTGGCGTGGCCGTAGCGTAAACGGCCTGAGACGGTTCCCTTCAAAGGGGGAGGAATGTAGTAGCTGTCTATATAGTACGTATGGCACACATATCATCTATATAAATACGCGCTAAGGCGCTTCACTAGCATCTTGAGAGAGGCCTTTTCAGGCCGGCGAGTAGTAAAACTCCGTAGTGGACTGGCGCGCAAACGGCCTTGGGAAATGATTATGTGCTGTGCGGTTAAATCGTAAGGAGTGGATGTTGCATTGAGCGATGAGCTTGGGCCGCTGCCTGCTGCTGTGGGGCATGTACCTCGAGCTCTTTTGTTTTCACTCAACATCTCCATGTCTGGTGTGTTGAGGGCGGTCGGTCAGGCGCGAGGCTGCTCATGTGATGCGGACTTCGACTGGCATTGCAGCTGTTGCGGCCGTGGGCCTGTAGCCCTCCCCTTGGCCCTTTTGATTCGGTGTTTTCCCTCGGTCATCTCCATTTCCTGTCGCCCAACATCTTTTGGCCTTCTTATCTCAATCTGCAAGGTTCGCGCTGCCGCCGCTTCGTACCCGCAACCCTCCACTACCGCCGTTCTTTGTGCTGGAATGTCCCACCGTTCCACCTCGCAACCTCCCGCAGATTGGACCTCCTCTTCGCCCGGAGCGTTGGACGGAGGTGAGGTCTACAGGCTTATAAGTGGACAGGGAAAGGCCTACGTCCCAGATTTCATTCTTGGTGCATGCGGGGACCCCCCTCCCGCCCACCCACACGCTTTGGGGCTGATAGCGATGCTGATGCTGCTGCTCCACGCCTGGCCATAAGTCATAAAAAACCTAGACATGGCCTTGCTGTTAACGTTAACTAAATATTGTGCGATACCGTTTTATGTTATCTTAACGTGCACAACGACGCGCCTCCCAATCCCCCCAACGACTTCGACTGGGGCCTGCCTGGTTTGGCGGTCTTATCTTTCCCTCGCCTCTCTCCGACGCTGTCAGGTGTGCGCTGTAGCTGAGCTGGTGCACCTGAAGCTCATTATGTTGGCCGTACACCAGGGCAGGGTGGAGGACGCGGTGGCGCAGGTGCGGGCGCACCTCGCGCACTTCGGCAAACCGCCAGGTGAGAGTTGTGCGGTTGGTTGTGCGGTTGTTCCCCACCGGCCGGGGTCATGGAAGAACGGGACGGATCGAGGGCAGAAGCGGCCAGAAAGCAAAAGGCACAGATGGGCGATTTTCCTGCGCTGCGTGGCGATGTGCGGCGGGACGCAGGCGCAGGCGCGGTTGTTGGGGGTGTTCTTTCGCACTCTTACTGTGTCCAGCTTGAGGGAAAGGACTCGGTGGTGTCAGGGCTTTGTTAGGGGAGGAGGTCCTGTGGTGTGGCAGGCATGCGACTTCAGCTGCACTGGATGATGATGATGATAGTAGTGCTGTATCGTAGCCGCCCGTAGTCCTCCCCGTTCTTTATTGCCGCTGCTGAGCTGCCCTGAGGAACCTTCCGTCGCTCCGTTCCGCGGCCGTCTACCGTGCTGCTGCCCCCCCCACCGACACATGGAGCTGGCCACCAGGCGTGTTGCCACCCGCCGCCGCCGGCAGCCACCTCGGCTACCTCGTCCGCCAACATCAGGTAGCGGCTCAGGAGGTCGGCACCCACGTCGACGCGCTGCCTGCCTACATGCCGGCGTTCTCCACCGCCGGAAGCACCGTGACCGGCGCCACAGTCACCGGCACCGCCGCGGCCACGGCCGCGGCCGCGGCGGCGGCGGCGGCGGGGTTCACCGGCGGCAGCACCGCCAGCGCCATTCCGCTGCCGCCGCAGCCGCAAGTAACGGGCGGCGGAGCGGCCGCCATCGCCGCCGCCGCTGGTGCCACCGGCGCGACAGTCAACACCACAGGTGCGATGGCGCCATCCGTGGTTTCCAGCTCCACGCTAAAGGACTGTAGTCGAGCGCACCTTTTGATAGCAGCGGCGCAATTGGCGGTGGCGCGACGGCAGGCAGCGGACGCGATGCGTGCGGCGCGTGCCGCTGGCGGATGCGCGCCACTGCTGGACACGGCGCCGGTTCGACGGGGCCAGTACGTTGGTCAGCTGGTGCTACGCAATGAAGCGGCGCAGGTGCGTGTGGGGCGCGATACGCGGTACGGGCCGCTGCGTGTAGCCTGCTTCTGTGGCCCACTAGCGAAAGTGAGCCACGAGGGCACGCTGTAAGGCGAGCCTACGGACCGTAGCCATGGGCCGTAGGAGTGCACTGTGTCGGGTCGTTCGCTGGCAAGCAATCCTGATTAGCTGCCCGTTGTCGACTGCAGGGTGGACACTCGCCGCTGTCTGATCACGACTACCTGCTATTTCTGGAGGTGGGTGTTCCTTGTCAGGCGCTGGGGGTTGCGGCGCTCGTGGAGGGGTGGGAAGGGAGTGTGATCTAGGACGGGTTGAGGCTTTGTGGAATGGGTGTTATGTCTCGTTCCGTACGAGGATGAAGCGCCCGCTACCCCGGCTGCGTGCACAGCCGCACACGGCTGGTGGAAACTGGGATGGATGTAGGTCGGAGGAGGAGGAGGTTCATGGTTGCCCCGGCAGCCCCGCCAGAGCCACTCGTGGGCTGCGGTCGGAGATGATGATAGGCACGAGATAGCACTGAATTGGTTTGAGGGGAGGACAAGGCGCTTCGTGGCATGGACTGCATATAAAATTTACCGGCAAGTGTGAGTGTGCGGCTACACTGAAAATGTTTTTCACTCATGTCTTTCTCTCTCTCTCTCTCTTCTAATCACGTCACCAGCTACGACCCAATACTGGGTTGGAGGGGGGTACGCGGCTATTTGCTAAAGGACTGGTTGAAGCTTTTATTTTAGTCCCCTTGGTGTCGTCGACGGTGTTTGCGTTTTGCATGTGTGGCTTTGGCCTGTTACCCCTATTGGCCTGTTACCCCTGTCCCCCCTCCCCCTCCGCCCGCTCTCTTCGCACTTGGTGTTGCCCAGTCGGAGGAGTGTCGACTGGTGACCGCACCCTACGTGATTGACGTCATGAACTCCGCACTGCTCATACTCAAGGACTGTGCAGGTGCGTGTGTGTGCGTGTGCGTGTCTTTTATATGATCTTTGCGTGCATATATATGTATATATATGTGTGTGTATTGACATGCACGCTTCGTTCCCCTCTGATCCTCTCACGCACCTGGTTTCTCTTCTCTTCTTTTCTCTTCCCGCCTCCGCCTTCGCCTCCGCATGCAGACCGGGACCCTCCGAGTGAGGGCTGGCTCGCCTATTCGTGCGCACCTCTTTTCGAACCATTTTACGATCGCTTTGAATCTGCGTCCTTGTCGTCCTGCTTCTTTGCGTTCCTTGCCATGTAGGGGTAGACCGGCTTCGCAGCCAGCTTGGCGGCATGATGGCTTCGGAGCACATCCTCGCTAATAACCTATCCGCAGCCAGGAAGCTGCTGCTGCAGGTGGATACGGGTTTTAGGAGTTTGGCTGCGGATACCGCACCTACCACCTACCTGCACCTTCCTAGCGTGACTCGGCCCTTGATATTTTTTGGGACCTCCGTTGTTTATCTTTTGGTCATGTATCTCTCTGTCTGAGGTGTGTGGTGGTGTCCCGGTTTTGGACCTCCCGGTTTTGGACCTCCCGTGTTTGTCTTTTGGTCATGTCCCTGTCATGGCTTTCCCACGGTTGCTTCATGTAATTACTTTTTGGATGTTTCTCCTCTCCCTCTAACACCTTCCCCCCCCCCCGCAGGTGTGCCACCAATACCGGCGAGAGGGCTGGCTGCTGCCGCTGCTGCAGGCGCTCGTGTCCCTGCGGGAGGTAGCGCAGCGGCTACGGCTACCGGCGGAGCACGTGTGCTACAGCCTGGAGATCGCCGCCCTGGCGACGCAGTTGCAGGTCCAGCAGCCTCTGCCACCGCAGCAGCAGCACCACCACCACCACCACCACCAGCACCACCACCAGTCACAGCTGCTACGAGAGGCACCGGCGGCCGTCGGGCAACCGCCCTCGGCCCCTAACCACCTCATGCACTCCCGGTCGAGTTCAAGTCTGGCGGATGACCGCCGCCATGCGGCGGCAGCGGCGTCCAGGACGCTCAGCGCCGCCGTCGCGGCCCAGGCGTCGTGTGCTACTCGAGTCGCGGACCCCGCCGCAGCGATGGCGGCATGCAGGTCCGCCATTAATACGCTGATGACGGGCATCTCGGAAATAAAACAGGGCATTATGAAGACGACGGGCACAGCGGCGGCAGCCGGGACGGCGGTTCCGCCGCTGTCGCCAACGGAGCCGTCGCCGTACATTGGCACAGCATCAGACGGCGGCGCTGTGTTGGCGGTTCCGCCGCCGACGCCGGGGCCGCCGACGCCGTCGGTCAGCGGTGGCGGTGGCGGCCTGCCGCGGCATTTTCACTACACGGTGCGTCCAAGCACCATTTCTTGCCCTAACATCTCGTCTCTTCAGTTGCTTTTATGCCAAAAAAAGCAATCCGTCCCACAATACCTGAGCATGCGCACTTCAAGCTTTACCTCTTGCCCGCCGACCCAGTGAAAACTCCCGGGCCTCCCCGAAGCCTTCCTCCCCTATCCGGATGGTGATCCCCCGGCGGCCTTCTTGGCTTCGCCCCGCCCCGCCTCGCTCCGCCCCGCCTTGCCCTCCCTGCCCCCGGTGCCGTCCTGCCCCGGTCCCGTCAGGTGGAGTATTTGGACTTGCGGGAGGCTCAGCGCCGGGCCCGAGAGGCCGGGGACCTGCGGCCCATGGCGGAGATCATGCACCGCCACACGCAACAGGACTTCGGATGGTGCAGGTGGGGTCACCGGCCGGGGGGTTGTGGGCTGCGCGTGCGGAGGCGGGGGGGGGGGGGAAAACGGGGTTAGGGAAATAGGACCAAGGAACAGCACAGCACAGCACAAGATAAATAAAGGGGGTTCAGCGGTGAAGGTCTGTGAGGTCCGGCAGCCAACTTGGCAGGGGTAGAACGCCAAGTTGCAGGTAGCAGGAATACCGGAGGCGAAGGCAGCAACGTTTGCAGGGGGGGTGTCGGTTCATGGGGTCGTGTCCGCTGTCCACGTCGCCCACGCAGGTGCCTGGCGCTCGCCGCTGGTTTCACGTACGGCCGCCCCGATCCGGACACCGCGGACTTCTACCTGGGCCTCTACAACCAGCTGCCGATGCCGGTGCCACTCAAGGCCGTCATCCTGCACTTCGTTGACGACCACGTAGGTGAATGAATGTGCGGCATCACCGGCGGCTGCTACTGCTGGTGGTGCAAGATGCAGCACCAGCACCAGCACCTGCTGCAAGCGGTGACTCAGCGGGGCCGCCAACAGCTGTGTCCTAAAGAAAGAAATAGAGAGAGAGAGGAGGAAAAAGGCGATGAGGGCTTTGGAAAAAGGAAATTGTTTGGTAACGGTTGTGACAAGTACTGTTACTCGCTAACGTCATATTTAACTATTTATTCCTGTAAATCTATTCATTCAGCTTTTCTTTATCGCTGTGTCCTCCATTCCCCCACCTGTCGCAGTCGACCCTTGCATGTGCTTCTTGCGCTCCTGTCGCGGCGATCCCTCAATTCACCCATCCTCTTCAACCAAACCCCCACATGTCTTATGTGTGTGCGTCGGGCTCCCCAGGGCGATATCTGGGTCCAGGCGCTACCCGGTGTCGTACCCCCCCAAGAAGCCCCCGCTACCCCACTGCCGCAACATATTGGCGCCGCGCTGGACTCTGCCACACACTCCTTCCACCACCTGCACCTCAACTCGCACCTGCGTCCCCACACCGCCCGACAACAGCAGCAACAACAGCAAGAAACAGCAGCCTATGGGCAAGGTACATGGTTCGGTTGGTGGTGGGAAGTGGTTAGGCAAAACCTTTCCAGCCGTTTCTTCCTCTTCTCCTTCCCCCTCAAAATGGCGTCTTTGTAACTTCCCCCGCTCCCCAACATGATTGTGGGGTGTTTTTCTTGATTCTTTTTTGAACGGGCTTAATTTGGGACGCTTTTGTTGCACGGCGGCAGCTCGCTGTAATGCAAGCATGGAAACTGCCGTTATCGTAATTGTCGTGTCTGCTGAGCCTGAGGCTGAGGCTGAGGCTCAAGTACCCTCAAGACCCCTCCCCCCCTGTTCCCTTCCCTCCCTCTGCCCTACCCGATCGGACCCTATGCAACTGCCCGCAACCCCCGGGCTGAGCTGAAACGGTTTCCCCCAACCCGTGGGTGGCTGCTTTGGCTTTTTGTACTTAATATAATCCCCCTCGATGGCTTTCTTCCCCTCTTCGCAGCGGGGGAGCCGCCATCCACACCGCACAACGGTCGCCAACCGCTGCCTGCCGAGTGGTGGATGAGCCAGGCAGGCCAACAGCAGCAGCAGCAACCGCCAGCAGCCACGTCGGGCGCGGCATGTAGCGGTGGTGATGGTGGGGAAGGCGGCGTGTGCGAAAGCAGCGCCACCGGTATTGGCTGCGGCGGTCGGTTACCAGGTGAGTGAGTGGGTGGATGGTAGTGGGTGGGTGAGTACCTTAGTCTGGGGGGTTACGGTAGTGGGGTTGTGGGGGATAGACTTACTAACCCCGTCCTACAGCTCCTCCTTGAAGCTCCTCTCACCGTCACCTTCCCTTCTGTTGCATACAGGCCAACTCCACAAAACTGACGGACCTCCCTCCACCTCTGAGGGCGTATCCGGGGCCGCCGCCACGCCCGCCCCAGCTTCCACGCCCTACCACGCCGCCGCCGCCGCCACAGCACCTTCACTGTTGCCGTTGCCGCCGTACCGCTGGTCGCACTTCTCCGTGCGCCTGGCCCCCCGGTGCCTCGGCCGCCTGCGCGCGGAACGCGCCATCCTGCTCCTCTCAGACCACGCCACTGTCGTATTCAAGCTCGCGTCCTTCCCACCCGCCACCGCCGCCACCGCGGCGGCGCAACCCGGAGTGTTGACGGGGCCGTTGCTAGTGCCGCCAGGCGGTGGCGGTGGCGGCGGCGGCAACGGCGCCTCCGTCGACCACGCCGCGGCGCCATTCCGCAGTATCCGCGCCGCCGCCGCCACCGACGGCGGCCCGGCGGTGTCGCCAGGGCAGCTGGTGTTAACGGTGGCGCATCTAGGGCCGCTGCCGACGTTGTCGTACGGCCTTCCTGCGGGCCTTGCGCTGCTCGGTGAGCATGCTCCGCTGCTGGCGATACTGGCGGTGGCGCCGGGGGGCCGGCCGCTGCTCGGTGCCTCTATGGAGTTCGTGATTGGCCGTACTAGCGGCGGCCTGCAGGCCTCCGATATCGTATTGGTGGTTGACGACACGGAGGCGACGCGGGGGCTTATGGCGCTGAACAACGAGCGATACCGCATACCGCTGCCGCCTGTGCAGCCGGGTCGCAGTCACACGGTGCGGCTGTGGGCGAGGTCCGCGGCGGCGGGAACGGCGGCGGTGGCGGCGGTGCTGCTGTGCCCTGCACAGGTTGGCGGTGGAGGTAGTGGGCGGGTGGTAGTGGGCGGTATCGGGAGGGTCGGTCTGCTTGCTTGAGTTAGGAGGGGACAGTGAGTGCGTTGGAATACAGGGAGGGGCGCTAGGGGACACATCCAGGGCGCTGAGGTGGGGGAGGGCGGCGGCGGGGGGGTTGTGAGTTGGCTCAAGGAGGTGTTAAGGGTTCTAGGATGCGTTTGCTCGGCGGTGTGGCCGGTCCCTCGAACTGGCCCGTCCCTCCTGCAGCTATCATTTCTGTTCCTTCACCTTCGCTGGGCCCATGTTGCCTCTTACTGCCCTTTTGTCTGCCTCTCTGTCTGTCTGTCTGGCTCCGCCTGTGTGCAGGTGACTGCCACAGCCACACTGACCTTCGAGGAGCCGTTTGAGTTCAAATGCAGGTTAGTATTGAGGGGTTGGAGGAAAGGAGGGTAGAGGGGAGGTGGGAAGGAGGAAAGGAGTTGAATGCAGCTGCACAAGTAACGAAAAGACTCAGCTGCCGACGTCCGAAGAACCAACTACGGAGGAGGACAGCAAGGCGATGACGCAACAACCCCCTGTAGCTCCGGAACCTGAGGGTGGAGGGGGGCTAGGGGGGATATGGTGTCGCACCAGGCCATGCCAGCTGACAAGGGTGTACATACCCTACCCCGCGGAGTTGTGACGACCGCCGGTGGGAGCACCGCCGGGGTATCTGAGGCACTGGTGTGCCAGATCTTGGGTTCATGTCCCGGTCTGTGTCGTCTGCCGGGGGCCCTCCCGGTTGGTCTTGTTGTTGGAGCTTTGGACGTCCGTCGGCATTCGACCCATTGCTGCTTCCATGTGAAGATATCATCCCCTCCTGCTGCTGCTATTGCTGCTGCTATTGCTGCTGCTATTGCTGCTGCTATTGCTGCTATTGCTGCTACTACTGCTGCTATTGCTGCTGCTATTGCTGCTATTGCTGCTGCTACTGCTGCTATTGCTGCTGCTAATGCTACTGCGGATGTTATTATCCTGTTGTCCTGGTTGGTTTTCAGGATGTCCTCGGAGGTGGGAATCCACACGTTGTCACTGCCTCGACTGACGACTCGGGAGGGTGGCACCACGGCGCTGACCATCGGTGAGAGCCGCGGGCGGGGGGCACTTGGCGGCGGCGGCGGCGGCGGCTGCCTGGGGTCTGGGTTCTGGGGTTTGGGGTTTGGTGTGAGTGAGGGGTAGTGGTGGGGTGGGTGTGGACGGGAATGATGTGATGCAAACGGCGAGGAAATAACTGCCCATGTCCGAGTGGGCAGGCAGCTTTGGGCGGTGGTGGGTGGGCGGTAGTGGATGGATGGATGGATGGATGGATGGATGGGGTTATCGGCTGACGATACGGGTACGCATCTTTTTTCCTTACCAGCCGGTGCCATGCAACCCCATGAATCAGGTTCGGGAGGACGTCGTATGTGTGTATGTATGTGTGTTTGCAATGCGTGATGCTGGTTTGGGGAGATCTGCTCTTTGGACGTCAAGGTGGTACGGGTCGGGGTTTGGGCGTCGGTGTGGTGTTGGATGGCCCCGTGGGTGGATTGGTGGGTGGGTGGGTGCGAGGGGGGTTCCAACCGCACCTGTCCAGTCTGTACCACTGCACTCGCAGTGGAAGCCAACCCTTTCCCCACCTCAGTCCCTTGTTAGGCCCGGTCCCCCGCTCACCCTCCCCACCCCTCCCATCCACCTCCCTCTTCGGACGCCAGCAGTTCATTTATTTCTGGTTTCCCCTTGTTGCATAGGATATTTCTCCCTCCCCTCCTCATCCTACCCGGCATTTGCCTTGCACCCTTCTCCAACTCTCCCCACCTTCCCATCCCTATGTTTCCCCCTCCCCTTTCAGGCCAGCCCGTGATGGTGACAGCCATGATCCGGGCACTACAGCCCGCCACATTAGAGCTGGCGGGGGCGCAGGTGGGTCGCCTAAGGGGGGGGAGGGTCCCCCTAGTTGGGCGGGTGGAGGACTTGGCCTTGACCTGGCCGTTGCGTCGCAGCGTTGCGCAGCCCAGTGAGTGCGGTATAGTATAGTATTAGGCTCGCAGCTGAGCCGGCTGTATGAAGCAATACATACCTGCCCTGAAAGGCCCTGGAGGGACTCCCCTCCGCCGTTTTCCACCCCTCCACCTCCACCTCCAACCTCCACCTTCACCTCCAACCTCCACCTCCAACCTCCACCTCCTCATTAGTTACTTCTTAGGTACTTCTGGCGTATCAGTCTATCCTGGGGCATCAGCTTCACTCGTTCACGTGGTTCTTCTTCCCACCTCCTCCTCCCACCTTTCGCCCATACTACGGTATGTAATCTCACCTCCCCCTCAGGTGGCTCTGGAGCCCAGTGCCGCCATCAAGCTGGTGGCCGACCCCAACCAGCAGCTCACCGCGCACGGTCCCGCCACTCCCATGACCCTGGCCCGCGGGGACGTGTTCACTTTGCTGCTGCCCATCTGTCCCACTGAGCTGCTGGAACACGGTCGCAGCATGGGGCGGCTCAACCTGAGGTGGCGGCGAGCAGCGGGCAGCCTCCTGCGACCCGCCTTGCCTCCCACTCCACCTCCACCTGCATCTCCATCACCCCACCAACATCATAGCCATCATGAACACCAGAACCGAAAGGCTGAGCTTTCCCAGCACCACTACCAACAACAACAACAGCAGCAGCAGCAGCAGCAGCAACAGCAGGAGGGGGATCGGGGTGAGACGGACGCCCCTGGTGACGGGGGTAGGGGGGTTAGTGGGGATGGGGGTGGGGGTGCGGTTAGGGGAGGGGAAGCTGGTGGTGGCGGAGGAGGTGGGGACTGTGTGGATCCGTTGGGGGAGCCCTGCCCTGACCCATGGGTCACCAGTGTGTTGGAGCTGCCGCGGGTGACGGTTTCGGAGAGCCTGCTGACTGCGAGGACGCTGGGGCCTGCGCAGATTACCTCGGGGATCGCCTTCACTTACACATTGCAGGTGGGGCTTGTGTGCGTGTGTGTGTGTGTGTGTGTGTGTGAGGGAGAGTGGATATCTCTATGGATAGTGGACAGGGGGGGAGGTACGAGAAATGAAGGGAAAGGAAGTGATCAGTGATGACGTATGGGAGGAAAAGGTGAAGGGAAGAAAAGAGTCACCGCGATCTTGAGAGGGGAAGGGGGCTGGAAGGTCCTGTAGCTAACAGCCCGGTTTTGGAGGTCCCTTGTTATTCAGCGCATCGCGGCATGGCGGTGCTAGGGCCGTGGGCCGGGTAGTCAGTAGTGTTGCTTTGCGAGCCCTCCTCACCTCTGCCCCACCTAACCCCCCCGCATTCCCCCCTCCCTTCCAACCCCTATCCCAATCCTCTTCAGCGCTAACTTATTCAGCTCGTTTAAATGAAATATTTATCTTGGGCAAGGAGTAACATTTGCTTTTTCCTAAATCCTGCTGTATCTATAAGCTTTAGATTATATTTTTTATACTTCTTTCTCTTTCCCGGGGCCCCCCGCCATCACCACCCGCCCGCCCGCAGCTCCAGAACTTCAGCTCCACCCCCCTGGAGCTCATGATCTCCCTCATGGACGCCCCCGGCTTTGCCTGCGCCAACGAGCGCAGTCCGTCCCTCTCCGTGCCCCCCCGGGAGAGGTCCTCCGTGTGCTGGACCCTCACTGCCAGCGTGCCCGGCCACCAGCAGCTGCCGGGGGTGAGGCTGCTGGCGCCAAGACACAACTGCGCACTCACAACGCAGAGCACGCACGTGTACGTTCAGCCCTTCTGAAGGTGGGGGGATACCAGAGGTGTTGGTGGAGGAGGAAGGTAGGGGGAAAAGGGGGGAAAGGGGGAGGAGGATGGAGAGCCGGAAGAGGTTTAGGAGGGGGGAGTTATGAGGTGGGGTGAGGTGGGCTCGGACAAGCGATAACTAAACCTTGGGGAACCCTATATGTATGTACGCATGTATGTATTAAGAGGGAGGGGCCTCTTCAGGGAGCTGTTGGGGGGGTCTGGGGTTAGGGCGAGGGGGGCAGAGAGGGTGGAGGCGAGGGGGGGAAAGGCGAACCATGAACGAGTGAAGCTGCTGCCAGGGCAACAGTGTACCAAGAGGCGAGGGGGGGGTCGGGAGGGGGGAGGGGTCTGTCTGGCTGCCAGCAGAGCGCAGTTGGGCGGTTAGGAGCTACTGGGATTGAGTCTGTGTCACTGGGGCCAGTGGAAGCAGTGGGCAAGGCAGCAATCACAACAACAAGTAACAACAACAGCGGCAGCAGTACAGTAAGGAGAACTTACAGCCCCGGCAGGGCGGCGTTGGGCTAGGGTAGAGTTGCGTGTCTGAGTGACGAGTGACGAGTTTGTTGTAAACCAATCTGACGTGGCCGTCCTGCCTTGCGATATGGTATGGGCGTGTGACGGTATCGTATGTGTACACCGTTCCTCGTACACAGTTCGGTCACAGAATCGTGTCCGACGCATCGGCGATATGATGGTTGGTGCTGTGTGGTTGGTGTGAGGGATGCTGTGGGACGATTTGATGCATCTGATGGGCGGAGGGGGACCCCAAGCGTGCAGTAGCAGCAGTCAGCAACCACGATGCTGAAGATGATGATGATGATGGTGGTGGTGGTGTGGTGGTGGCGGAAATGTGTCTTAGGGAATTTGGGTGTGTGTGTTTGCATATCGAGAGCCTCCTTCCTGTACCGGAGAGTGGGGAGGGGGAGAACTGTACTTTCAAGGTTGGTGCCGAGTTGGCCGTGCGGTGTGGACCAACCAAAGCGCTAACGTGGTTTCATGTCCCCTATGTCCGTGCTGTTTCACGTCCCGTTCCGAAGTATAGCCACACACACGCCCGGAGGTTCGCCGTGGCTTCTCCTCCACTCACATGGATGCTGCTGCTCGCTGCTGGTGCTGGTGCTGGTGCTGGTGCTTTCATGGTGGTCGTGATGTTAGTAGTGGTGATGCTGCCGACAGGGAGTCGACGTGCTCCTGGCGTGTGTGTGCTTCAATGATATAGGAGCTTTGACCAGATCAAATCATGAGATTTGTGCGTGTGGTGTGGTGTGTGGTGTGGTGTGTGGGATGAGCAGGGAGACATGCATAATGCAGTACGCGTTCACAAAAAGAGCTGTCGGGTAAGGATCTGGTCATTTTTCTCATATGATGCGGGGCATCAGGGCTTCAACAGTCCTAATTGGACCAAACAGATCCGTGCTGTATAACCTGATGTGGACATGGGTCATGGGATGTCACAGCGATGATAAGTCACACAACGCAGTGTCCAGTCTCGAACTGAGTCCACCTGCTCCCACGTACTAGGACAGAACTATCTTGTTTGGACATCACAGCAGCAGCTGGAAAGCCGGAAGCCTTTCCCATCGTCATCCCCCCTTACACACATAAACACCGCGGTAGTTACACGCAACAGCTCCGGAAGGAGGATCTGTGATCACCAAGCTCACGTATGCTGCCCGCCCGCCTGCCTGCCTGTCCGCCTGCCTGCCTGTCCGCCTGCCTGCCTGAGCCAGACACCCCTCTGCACATGTACTCACAGTCACAGTAACAGTTTCACACGCGCACGCGCGCCCAAACCAAAGGGGATAGATTTACCCTCCTACAACATCACATCACCACCTACCATTCGCCCTTGCTTCTCCTCATTCCGACACCTACCTGCCTCCTGCCTCCTTCACAACACTCCTGGTTCGGCGGCCCGCCCCCCACTGCCCCGCGCTCGCTTTATAAGCCTTACACTCATACATACAAGCCCACCAACCCCGCACTCGGACTTAAGAGGAGCCACCATCACGGTGCTCCCAGGCCACCACCTATCCCGAGATCCTCGTCCACTGCACTACATGAGGTGCATCTTGAGCACTTCCTTGTTGGCTTTCCGTACACGGCACCGAATGGTTTCGGCGCCCAGCCGCTGGTGTGCCTGCGTGTGTGTATGTGTGTGCCGGGTTGCGTGCGTTTTCCCCAGACCCGAACCATCCAGTGAAACCGAAGTAACCGAAGCAACATGGGAACGGGAAAGATGGTTAGGGGGGACAGCACCACGGGTCAAGTTCTGTGGTTAAGGTGGTTAGGGTGACAAACTAATGTGTTAAAACTACTCACTAGACTTGAACTAGTGTGTTTCAAGTCTGTTAAGTCAGTCCAGGAACCAATTCCTAGGCCCCTAGGCGCCGACACCCCAGGCACCCCCAGCAACCACAGTCTCACAGGCTCAAACCAAACCCGCTAACAGCAGCATATCCCCCCGGGGCATCAGCATCCGTAATATATGCGGCAGTGGCAGTTCCAGTGGCAGTAGCAGCGGCAGTAGCAGCCCACCTCGAAGCGGTGACAACCAGAGAAGCCGTAGTAGACTCCATCCACCTCCAGCACGTCAATCTGGTGCCGACGACAACAATCAGGGAGCAAGGCAAAGGGTACGGCATCCCAGCCGCAAGACGGATGCGGGGGAAGGTGGCCCCGTTACAACCGGCCAGGCGGCACGGGAGACACACGAGCCCTAGCAAGGCTCGTCCGGGTGTGAGGCCCATGTTGCTGGCCGTGCAAGCGAGTCACACATTCGATTGCGCGGGGATGGGCAGCAGCTGCAACGCATCCGGTGCGCTTTCTTGCCATGAGGATAACATCGACTGCTTAGTTCCCGGGATTTTCTCCCTCCTCCGGGTTTTCCCTCCCCCTCCCCCTCCCCCTCCTTACTGGCTCCTGTAGACCAATCTCCTTGATGCTCTCCATCAGCGCAGCCACCTTCTCAGGATCTAAGGAATGCATACAGACAGACATACAGACACATATCCACATTTGTTGTACTTGCTGCCTTTGCAGCTACCTACCTACCTACCTACATGCCTGCCTACCCACCCACCTACTGGCACACATTGATCAGTATTCGTATTGGGTTTATCCATTAAAGAATGTCCCTTTCCTTGACTCCTGAGCGACATTCCCTTACACGGACATACATAAGTACGTACAGAAGCACATACCTACATAACACCACCTACAACATAAGACATACCTACATATACCTACGTGCCGAATACACACCCGCTGTGCGGCCAGGATAGGCAACGCATTTTCTGACACGGGGAAGCCGAGTCACTAGTCCCTCGCTCCCTCTGCTCCCGACTCTCGACCTGTACCACATGCGCTCGAGTCCGCTCACTCTGCAACTAGGACCTTCTCAACCGCTAACCCCAAACCGCCATCTCGCACTCCTGGGAGCTAGGACCCTTCATACCGTTTCCCCGGACACGGCCCAACGGTCGTCGGATGGCGGCAACCGGCAAATCAACCACCAACCGATCATCGCTCCGAGGTTTCCCACCTTCAACAGGGAGGGTGAGGGTTGGCGGGATAAGGGATGCGTGGGTGGTGACGCGAGCGCTGGGGAAATGGGAAGGATGGGTTGACTATGCTTGGGTGGTCCTGGAGGCCCCGTGTCAAATCCTGATGCTAACATGTACTGATGCTGAAAAGCAAAAGGAACGCAAATCGGTGACGGGAGAGCGCAACGGCATGGAAGGCCCCCACTTACTTGACTTATTGCCCTCGAAGCTCCATTTGTATTTGGTCCTCCAATCGATGGGACCTAGCATGTGTTTGCCCGAATCAGGAAGTTGGGTGAGCGGTAACATGCACAGCACGTTATCGTGAAGATAATCGACGATGGAAACTTAAGACGGTCCGGACCTGTGCTGGCAAGCTGACCACCCTCGGCGCTATTGGAAGATAATCCTAATTGCTGCTGGTGCTCACTGGCGCGCACCATTAGCCGCGCCTGTTTGATTCGATAGGATGGATTAGCGACTGGCCAATGTGGGCCTGCACGGCCACCAAGGTTACGACAGGAAAAGCAGTTCATGTTGGCTAATTGTAGATGCACATATCCTGCTGCGCAGCGCAGCTTCCGAAAAGAATAGTTAAACTTGCAGCCTGGAATGTTGCATTTCCGTACTGTGGGCGACCGATGAGCGATGACGTCTTAGTCCTTGGCCCGAAAGTTGGGGTAATCTACAGAGTCACAGAGGCTAAGATAGTTTTCCATGCTTGCAAAGCGAAGGAAATTCTTCGGCCTTGCCCGATCGCTTTGAGTTGTAGCACCCTCCTGAGTGTCAGAGCACAATTCCTAACAGGGTTTTCTCCACGACAACCAACGCGCTAAAATGCTACTCGGACCGGCAGCTGCAAGTCGACGCCTAACGATCAACCCAGGTTCGCCCTTTCGGACAGCAGTTAAAGTTGCCAACGGCAGGGCCGGCACTCGGCAGGCCACCGGCGCAATGTGAATTGAAGCGCATAAATTTCCCCAAAACTTGAAATGTTGCAATTTTTTTATCATGTCTCCTTGTGCATTGCGGAATTTCCGTTCTTAAGTGGGGTGCTGGCTCCGGATGGGATGTAACCGCGCGCGGAAAACCCTTCACCGCAGGAGCCGGACGAGCCTGCAGCTCTTCACGCCTTGCTGCCGCATGCCCTGCCATCCGAGTCGCTCGCAGGCCCTGCAAGGTGCGGCCCGACTCTCGCCAAGTCGCGGAGTGCGGTTGGCCCCAGAACCCTGTTGCGCGTTGTTGTATGTACATCTACCTGCAGCGCACCTCCAACTCGAGCCCCCTGTTTAATCCCCCAAGGGAAACAAACGAACGATATTATCGAAACAAACGGTGCTTTACTGGCCTTACTCATCCAGTAACAAATATCGGTGTATGCGTTAAGGGTACTCGAAGATAAGGACAAAAGGAGACGGAGTAGAGTTGTTAGGGTGCCAGTAGCCGCAGCCACGTTACACGCACCTTGCATCGTACCTTGGGTTAGGAAGCGCCTTGCGGGCCAGCACTCAGTCCCTTTCGCGTTTCGTTTTCATGACGCTAATTTCGCTGATTTTATCTTAAATATTCCGCTGACAATAAATTATTATTCCGTTGACAATAAAAATTATTTCGCTGAAAATAAAATATTTCGCTGAAAATAAATTAATATTCCGACTGACAATAACTTAATTATCAACGTCGAATCAAAGGCGGGGAAAAGGCTGAGAGAGTAAGGGAGGCACTGACCGGTTGCAAAATAGAGATCCCTGGATGCTCTCTAGGCTCGTCCACATCCCCTCGGAACACACACACACACACACACACACGCACGCACACACACACACATACACACACATACACACACATACACACACATACACACACATACACACACATACACACACATACACACACATACACACCGCCGCCAACATACACATGCACACTGCAGCAGCCTGTGGCGTCCCCCCCGATGGACGGTAAAGCTGATGTTGATGCTGGCTGAATCCCGAGGTGGCCCCTCCAGGTGTCCTGGCTCGGAGGAACTCCTCATCCTGCAAGTCGTCCCAACATCAGGCACACGCATATTACGGGCATTCGCGCTCCCGGCGCAACCGCATAGCCCTGGGCCCGCCGGTTTTGTGATTTGATTCCCTCTCACCGTCAGAATCCACCGGGCGGCTGTATGCTGCTGTCATTTTTTATAGCGCGCGGGCTCTGTCTTTACTCTGGTTGTGTGTGTGAGTGTGTGGCTTGCATTGGTGCCTTTGTGTTTTTCGTACAGCCGGTATGCTTCAAGGAGAGCACGCCGGACCGAATCGATGACGCAACCTCCCGGAGGCCCGCCGCGACACCCGGCAGCAGCAGCAGTAGCGGCGGTACGACACCCGGTAGCACTACCACTCCGCCGCGGTCGTACGGCACGGAGCCCGTAGTGTCGACTGCAGGTACGACATTTATTGTACAATTGTTGCTGCTATTGCTGCGCCTGCCGTCGGTGGTGATGCACCTATTTGGTACCGCTGCTGCTGCTGCGGCTGCTGGTGTAGCTGATGTAGCTGTTCGGGTGGTGTATGATGGTGGGTGCAACCCAGATCCCAATGAGGAGAAACTTCCCCCTCCTGATTCACGTACGCGTGCAATGGTGCGCTAATGGTTCATCTCACGGAAAACGCTGCAGGGCTTCGGAGCGTCAACCTGGGGCCCGTGGCGGCTGTCATGTATCCCGTACTCATGTACGGCACCTTTGTCGCCTGCGCCGCGGCCATTTTTGCGCCAAACGCCGTCGGTACGATTTTTGGTTCGTGGTTGGCAATGCGTTGTCTTTCCAACCACCTGCTGGGGGGGGAGGAAAGGGGGGAGAAATACACCGTTTCTAAAGGGAGCGACAGTACGGATTCGGCAGAGCGCGAAGCAGGAGCCGTATATATACGCCGACATGTGCCCTTTTACCTTTCGTATAAGCCACAAGCCACAAGCAGGTAGCCGCTAGCTGGCGACAGCTTTGGCTGCTTGGCGCTGCTAAGTTGTCAGGTGTTGAATTACGTGCAGCCTTCCCCTTTGCATAAAAACCCTGGCCCCCTTCCTTTTCCCCCTCACTTTCCCTTTCCCCCCTCCGAAACTCCGCGGGGAAGTCACCTACGTGTTCCGAAACACCGCACCGACAACGGTGCAACGGCTCCTCGTCATGAGTGCCGGCGCGGCGCTCATACCCACCATCGTGGCGAAGCGACAGATTAAGGTACGGCATGGCATGTACGGCAATTGAGGAAATGTACGCCAAACGCTTTAGGAAAGGTTGATGTAAGGTTGATATCAATGGGCCGCTGCCGGGGAGGGGGAAACTGTCGACGTACTGTACACTGTGTACGACTGCGCCACACACACATGTGTACGTTCACACACATAAACTACACACACATACACACATACATAAAAGGTACTTGTGATACAGACTGGCGAGCACAGAGGCACATGGGAAGCGTAACAGGTGCACACAGCGCACCGTGTGGGAAGCATCTCCCAGACCCTTTCCTCCCGTCTCAAAGGTCTCCTCATCTCACAACCCGCTTGGCAGGTTTCCCCCCCACCTCCCCCTCCCCACAGTTCTACGTCTGGTGCACTCTTGCCCTGGCAGCAGCTTCACTCGTTTGTGGTTCGTCTTTCCCCCCTCTCCCCCTCCCCACACTTCACCCTCCGCCGCCTCCCACCACCTCTCCCCCCACACACCTCCCTCCAGCGTGCAGCCGACTCGGGCATCCTCGCCTCTCCCACCTTCAAGCAATTGGTGTCGGGCTGCCTCCTTCACGGGGTGCTGGGCCTGGTGGTGCTGTCGCAGGTAAGCCTGTGAGAAGGGGTGTGTGTGTGTGTGTTTTGTGCTGCAGGGGGGGGATGCAAGGGAGAGGGCAGTGTGCCGCAATGAGACCCACAGGGCTGTGTTGTCCGCTGTGAATCGGACCGCGAAAAGTAGCGGGTAGGCAGGTACGTGACTATGTATGTATGTATGATGCGTGGGACGGGGGTATATCTTCACCCGTGGCCTCTACCCGGCGAAACCCTGCCTTCCCCGGTATTTCGGGGCACCCTCATCCAGTCACCCTAGTTAACTTCTCAGTGGATCGCTCAGGTTCCGCACCCACCACCAGCATCCAACGGAATCTGCCGGGTCGACAGCGGCGCAACTCCATTCCTGGTCGGCTCGCAGGTGTACTTTATCCCACCACCGTCCATCAACTAGGGGCCTTTCTACCTTCCACCACTGGAAGGATTTTTCGACTCTTGACAGGTCTCGATTGGTGTGTGCGTTACCAGTATGTATCTATGTATGTGGACGCAGTACTCCGGTACGGCCCTTGTCATCGTCCTTCACATGTGCTTACCTGCCTTCCCGCCCCAGCACCCGCCCCACCACCACGTTTCTGGCGTTGCGGTACTCGTGGGTGGGAAATGCCCGATTCGGCTTCCCCCTACCCCTTTCCCCCTTTCCCCCTCACCCCTCAAACCCGGGGGTTCCCCCCCGCAACCCCTTTTAAGGACGCCGCCAGTTCATTCCTTGTTTCCCCCCACACGGCACATGTGGTTTCCCCCCATCAGGCTGTCTCCCTGCGCAGCCCTCTCCTGGCGGGCACAGTGGGGGGCCTTGCGGGTTTAGCCACCATCACCACGTCGTACACCTTGATGAAGGTACGGCACCTGGCACCTGCCAGCGTGAGGTCGTCGGAGAGGTGCGTGTGGAGGGTCCGTGTTGTGAAAACTGGGTTGCGAAGGATTGCAGAGGGGTGTGTGTGTGTGCGTGTGTGTTGCTGGCCCGGGCCTTCCCTCCTTTCCCCCCAAAACACCCCGGCCCCCCAGGACCGCTTCCCCCCCCAACGCACACACACACGTGCGCAGATTCGTGAGAGCGGTCAGCTGGTCCCCTCCGCCAGTGGGCTCCTGGGGGGAGTGCTGTCGCTGCTGACCCCCGCCAACCTGACAGCTGCCGCCTACTCAGCTGCCACCATCGCCTTGATGGGTGGGACACCGGCGCGTGTGTGTGTGTGTGCGCGTGTATGTGCGGTGGGGGGGAAGAGGGGGAGAGGGAGGGGGAACGGGGAGGAAAGAGGGGCGGAAAGGAGCCAGCTTCGAGGGAAGCCAACAGTCCGAAAAGGTGATGGCGGCGGGTATCCCCCGGCCGGGCCCCCGGGGTGTGTGTGTGGGCCCAGCTTGGTGTTGGGAGGGCGTGTCGGGCGACCCTGGGGGGGGAGAGAGCCGTACAGCCTAACGCACACGATTTGCCGGTCCGTCTCCAAACCCGGAGGATGGGAGGTGTCGGCTCCGGGTTCGGGTGCGTAGGGGTTAGGGGGGTTAGGGGGGGTTTGGGGGTTGGGGGGGATGGGGTGGGTTGGCTGTTGGTGGGGTGGCGGTGGGGTGGTGGTGGGGGTTAGGGGGCCAACATGGGTTTGACAAAGGGGTTGTGTGTACTGCGGTACGTGCGGTACGTGCGGTACGTGCGGTCACCTCACCGCTGCGGTGGACGGAAGGGTCGTACGGATGACGTCAGTCACAGTCCGCCCTTCCGCTCCCCGTCCACACACTGAACTGAACACAAACACACAAACACGACAACGAAACCCTCCTCCCCGCCCCCCTCCCTCCACTCCCCCCAACCACCTTCCCAACCACCTTCCCAACCACCCAACCACCAGTTGCCGGAGTGTTGCTGTTCACCGCCGACCCCTTCAGCCCCTCGCTGCTCTTCATCCTGCCCAAGGTACGGCACCAAGCGGCGGAAGCATGATCGTACGGGACGAGGTGGTGGAGCTGTCTAGAGCCCTTTTCTCCCCCCCTAACCCCAATACACACACAAACACATCTCCTCTTCGGCTGCTGATGATTTGGATGTCTCCCCCCCGCCTCCGGCGGCGTTCCATTCCTAGTTTCACTTCTCTCGCATTCTCGCATGTTATGTTTCCCCCCCCTTCCTCCTCCTCCTTCTCACCCTCCCGCTTCCTCCCTCCTGTATGTATGTAAGTCGTACATTCCCCCCTCCTTTCCCCCCCGGCTGCCGTGATCCCTCCCCCGCCACCTTCCCCTCGTACCGTTTACCTACCAATTCCGTCATCTAGTACGACACCTTCTGCATCGTCCTGCACCGCCTTTGCATTTCTGTTTCGTTTTTGGTCCCCGCTTTCACATAGGTTCTTTAGGGCTTCTTCCCGGGTTCCCTAGTCTGCCAGCTTAATCCTTCCTTTCAACGGCACTTGCATGCGTTCGCTCTTTCTTCATGCTCACAATCTTGCAACCTCTCTGCCTCGCATGTGCCCTCCTTGCCCGCCGCTTTTGCTGCCTGGCCAGGTGAGTTCGAGGAGGCTCGAGTGCTTTGCCGGTGTACCGCGTTGCGTCAATCGGCTATAGCCGGACTAGGATAGTTGGGTCGGTCGGGTCGCGCGCGTGTTGGGGGGTTGGGGGGAGCACTTGCATGTCACCAGCAGCTTATTACGAGCAGCTTATCAGCCAGTTTTGCTCCAGCCTCTTCAACGCCGCCGCCAGGCCGGCGGCAAACTGTACTTCAGCTCACATCATCCCTTTCTCTTCTCACGTCAGTTTTTGATTACCTTTTCGCCGCCGTTACATGTACCTTTACAATTGCACGGCTTGGCTCTACTGTTCTTCTTCCGCTCTTTTCTTAGTCTTGGCGGCTAGGTAGGAGTTGTCCGCGGTCGTCATCACTACATCACCCTGAGGACTCCTCCACAACCGACGACTGGTTAGTTATGCTTCCTGTACATCTGCCGCAGCACTCTGACCTTGACAGCAGCTTCACGCGCTCGTGGTTCGTCTTTTCCCCCCCTTTCCCCCCCCTCCACATAACCCTGCAGGACCCGATTCATGTGTTTTTCTGCCGTGTGCTGGGTGCAGCCACTCTTGCCAATGCGGTGTTCATGTTCACTGTGAAGCAGGCGGCAGATGACGGCCGACAGGGTGAGGGTGGGGGGGAGGGTGGGGGGTAAGGGTGAGGGTGAGGGTGGGGGGGTAAGGGTGAGGGTGAGGCTGTTGTGGAGGCTTCCTCCTCATCCTGGGCCCCGCACCGCACAGCACCGCACCACCATAAAACACACACGCACGAGTCCCCACCCGCGCTCGGAGGAACTAAATCGCGACTGTGGAGAGGGAATTATAACCCGCTTCCCCCTCTCCCCTCCCCTGCCCTCCCGCCACCGCTTGTCGCAGGCTCGCCAGTGTTTCGCAACATTAACGGGGGGGTGGCCGCCTCCTCAGCCATCACGGCCGGGGTGCTGGGATACGGATTGGCGGTGAGGGCTGAAAGAAAGGGGGAACGCGCGGCCATGTGCCGTGTGGCTGGCTGTCGGAACTGGCCAGGGCGTCCAAGCTAGGCAGGCAGCAGACACTTGGCGTAGCTTGGCTTTGATGAATTTTTGTGCGGCAGTATAATAGGATTTATTGAATATAAAATATCGTTTTATATTTGCACGTTTGAAACGATATATATATAAACGGACATTCTAATATGCACTTCATGACCCACCATCGGTAGCGTGATCAATGACCATAAAGGCCTTTATTGTGGGTCCATCGGCTGCAAGAGATAGATTATCAGCGCTTAGCTGTTCACGAATCTCATATCTCTTTCGCCTTTTACTAAAGAGATCAGCGAGCACGGCTCTCTCAAGCGCATATCAACAATCTTTGAAAGGCTTTTGCCTTCACCCAAAACATTAATTGAGAAAGAATGTTATTTCTACGTTCGTGTGCATGAGGTATGTGTGCCACGGTTGATTCTCTTCGTGCAGCATGTGTGACATCGGAAAGCTGGTAGTCCCCGCACGCGGGTCAACTGAACCAGTGTCCAGAGCAGCATGGGTTATGTATGTCGCGTGTCGCCCTCTTCCTCCCCCCCCCCGATATCCCCGCATCCAACAGCAACAGCAGCAGCAGCTGGGTTTGTCCACCACGTGGCCCCCTTCCAGCGCAGGGGAATCCAACCCCACTCGAAAGCTCCAACCTTCCTCCGAACTCCTCACTGGGGTCATCGCATGACTGGAGAGATATGACCCGGCCGCCCCACAACCCACCCACCAAACTCGGCAACCGCGCTGTGACCTCCTCCCCTCCCCTCCCCATCCCCCCGAACACACGCACGCACCTTGCTCTCGACTGTCCCACGACGACCTCAGACCGGTTGGGCCAGGTCCGAGCCGCCTTTCTGGGCCTTAATCGGCGTCATGGCCACAACTGGGCTGGTGTCCGGATACAACTGGGCCACAGCCCCCAAGTAAAGGAAGTAGAGGAGGTGGAGAAAAGGAGGAGGAGGAGAAGCGGAACTATAGACCCTGTTAACAATTAAAGGACGGGCTGTACGGCATTTATATGTTTTATCATATTGGAGGGGCTACAGTACGGGCAAGGAGTGAGTTGGTTGACTAGAGGGGGCTCATGCACTTCATGAAGTGTCTGTCACACAATCATGTGGGTGATGTGGGTGATGGGGATACATGGCAAGTGGAAGGTTCCTTGCGGCGCAGAGAGAGACTGCACGGCACCGCCTGTGCGCGTAACGCCAAAGCACAACAGCTTTCTACAGCGGTATGTCGTACAACAAGGGAGTAGCTGTGCCTCGTCACTGTGAGTGCCATATCCCATGGCGTCTTTCACCTTTTCCTCCGCATTGTTGTTTTTGTTGCTGCTAATGCTTTTGCTGTCCAGTGGTTGGGCCTTATGGTCTTGTCGCAACACGCAACTATTTGCTCGATAATGCGGTTTATGATGCGGCCGCTGTGCAAATCTATACGGTCTGTGTGCTGTCGGAGGTGGTGGGAGGTATTGGGTTTTTTTGGAGTTCGAGGCATTTACTGGCCCCCAGGGAGCACCTTGCTTCTTTTGTACGGAGTGGAGTATGATTGGGGCCCCTTTCGGAGGCGGTTTCTCCTGGGGTTCCTGTCAAGATGGGCGTTTTTGACAAATTGAGGCCGATGATAATGGCATTCATTCTTCAAATTGCGATGCGTTGTAATTACCAACACCGCGCGTGCTGTTCCTGGCTGCAGGCAGTACAAACCTTAGCACCGCAGACCCCACGGGGATATATAATACCCCATCGGGGTGGCAGGCAGCCATCGAGGGCCACAACGGACTGCCGTACACTGCACTGCACTGGAAAATAAACAGAAAAAGACAAAAACGCACACCTTGAGCAGCAATACAACTCACCCCGAAGCTTGAGAGACTCTGCACGGAATGCCTCAGCAATCTACCAGTCAAGGCGGATGTGGCCTGTAGGCCCCCTGTGAAGCGGCAGAACACACTGCTCCCCAAGAGAGGCCACTCTCAGCTGGGCAACAGCAAGCCGTGGCTAAAGCCAAGGACACGCACGAGCCCAAAGGACCCAGTAGATAAATACCTACATATGAAACATAGCTTCATACGGAGCCTTACACAAGAGGAACCCCCCTAGAGCTCATTTTTGAGGACAGCGTCAATGAAAAAGTTCATGCTGGGAGGCGTGAGGGGCCTCTATTCCCTCCTAAGCAGCCGAGAGCCGCAGGTCCGCTAGCTCCGCTCTCCCTCCCCCGGGGGATGTATGTGTATATGTGTATGTGATGATCCTCGGACCCCCCTGCGGCTCTCGGCTGCTTAGGTTTGGGAGGGGTCGCACGCGCACATGCTCTCAAGAGTCAGGGCTCCGTCAGGGCTCCGTTCGCGCACTGAGCCTGAAACACGAAATATGACTCCTCTCCGTTATGTGTGTGTGTGGGGGGGTCGGTCTGTGTATGTGGGTGTGTGGGTGTGTGTGGGTGGTTGTGTGTGGGTGTGTGTGGGGGGTGTAGGTGGGTGGGTGTGTTGATGGGTGTGGGTGTGGGTGACCGGGTGTGTGGGGGGTTGCAACCCTGTGTCAGACCACGAGTAAGGCCCCTCGCTTCCTGCCTGCGCCTTGGACCCTACGACCCCTGCCACAGAACGGAAACTGGGAACATGCCAACACTCATCATAACATACTTCGGTCATCCAGCTGGTGCAGGTCAACTGCGCAACCTGCAGCTGATCCGATGTAACGAGGTGTAAGAACCGCGCATTAATCCCGAGCGTCGCCTGTGCCTGCCAACGGTTACTGTGCTGCTGGAACCTTCTGAGTACCGGTGAGGAAGCCCATACATCCTCGGCTGTGGACACGGAGGCTGTCGGCACCGGCAACGACGGTGCACTGAAGACCTCATCACCATCGCGAAAGTCGCTGCCAAAAATACGCAGTCCTCCAGACACGGACCTCGCCTCTGCTAGCACCCAGTTCCGCTCCTCTGCACTGGTGACCAGTCGCCGCGAGGTGACGCACTCCAGGGGGGTGACTTCCAGATCCCGCGGTAGCCGCCAACCTGTGACCCGCAGCCACTCGGGGGGCTCTGCAGCGGTACAGGCTGCTGTAAGACTGGCTCCGCGGCAATCCGTGCCTCGTTGCCTTACCGAGTGGCCTGGACTGTTGCCGCCGTCGCTGGGGTCGTCCTTGCCGGCATATGTGGGTCCAGCCCTGTAGCCCAGCTCTGCTAGCCCGACTTTGCCGTACCCAGGGCTGGATACCTCGGTGAGGATGCCCAGGGCGGAGAAGAACTCGATGACGCGACCCGGGATGGCGACCCACTTGGCCGCTCCTTGTCTCGCTGGGCGGAGCATTGCTTTTTCCTGGCGGAGCGGGGCATGAAGCTACGCAGGATGGTGTTGCCTGCTATGCGCTCGGGCAGGTACAGCACCTGCAGTGCCCGTGTGGGAGTCCGCCGTCAGGGGAGGGGTAAAAGGAAGTGGGAGTGAGCTGCGAAATGGTGATGGTGCCAGTCGTCGAGACAGAGGAGACTATTGCCCTGGAATCATCAGTATCCAGGAAAGGTGTTCGAGGGCGGCAGTTAGGCTGTTTCAGCAACGTAACCAAATTACGGCAGGTCAGGTCTACGGCTGGAGGAACATGATTATGCAAACATTCCGCGCCGCACATGATCCCCACGTGTTTTCCCAATCCCCTCCGTAATCTCGTACAAGCGCCGCCCTGGATTAAAGAATCCTGCTCGCTCATTGCCATCACCATTGTGGATTGAGATGGGGTGTCTAAGGCATTGCCCAAAGCCTTGTGCGCCCCAATGCCCCAATGCAAGGGTAATGATGTCCCTAATCCTAAACCCAGTCACAGCAACCCCGACCCCTCCCTCCGACCCCGAACCCCCGCACACCCCACCTGTAACAGCGGCACGTCAGCCTCCCGCAGTAGCTTCACCACAGTGAACGCGTCCTCCACCTCTTTAACGGCCTCCAGGACCAATATCGGAGCCGCCGCATGATGAGGAGCAGTGGAGGGACCGGGGCTGGGTCGGTGTCAAAAAGGGACCGAATCATTGATCAACCACACACATACACACATAAGCAGCTCAAAAAGCTTTACTGCTTGTGCTCGTCTATTTCATGAACCAGGCGCATGCGAGGCAAAACACCGACGGGTTTCTGACCTGGCGCTGCTGGCCGCAGCCCACTCGGCGATTTCCCGCCGCAGCAGCTCCCTCGCCAGCCGCCGTACCTCCCGCTGCACCTCCGCAGCGGGCCTTTGCCGGGCGCCCACCAAGCCCTTGGCACGGAGCTCATGATGAGCAGCACTTCCCGCCCTATGTTTTGGATTTGCTATTTGGTGCTGAGCACCACGACCCATCCAAAGCGTCGCACGTGCCCCAACCCGTCGTCTGCAAGATGAGAGGGCACTACTAACACATCACTCACCACCATCACATGCAAGTGGTCAAGTATGTGTTGAGGGCCAGACACGGGAAGGTGGCACCTAAGGGCATTTAATGGATACCCTAGGTGGCGCCCGCGTCGCCTAAGAGGAGAATTTACAAAGAATCCAGATAGCTCTGACTCAGGGTTACAGCAGTGTCAATAACCCACACGCAGACGTCGCCTGCTACGGAGATAGCAACGCGCAGGAGCCAAGAGGGACAGCCTCGCTTCCCTGTGAAAGTTGAAGTCCGAATCTTCAAATGGTTGCCGTACAGGCGCACTGCCTTCTTGATGTGCCCTGGGAGCCGCAGTAAAGTTCCCCCCGGCTAATTAAGACATCTCCACAGATCATCAAGGGTAGCATCAAACACCAAACCCGCACTCCATTCCTGCACTTTGCGAATGGCGTTGCCAGACACCGAAGCAGCCGTGATGATGTGTAAAGCAGTTCCCAGTGGAGCACAAGTACACAATATCCATGCACGTCCTCTGCGCCAGGGTTTCTGTGCCATCGTTCCAACAGCTCCTGGGTTTCTCCGAGCCATCTCCCTGAGTCAAATGCTGGTCAATGACTCAAATGCTGGTCGAAATGTAATGTTACAACTTATAAGCGCCGCATGAGGTGAGGGAGTCCGTCAAAGCCGGACTAACATATATTGAAGTTACAACCGACGGTGATATTTTGGTCTTGCTACCTAGACCCCGCCTCGTCCAGTTACCCGACATCCGTAGAGACAACCATCACTACCTGCTCAGCATGCGAAACTTAGTCCACCCCATCTCCACACCTCAGCAGTGATTTATAAACGAAATCCTCCGATTAAGGTCGGAGGTCTGACCAGGAATCGGACCTCAGCCATCATCTAACACAAAAGTGCTAGCAGTGCAGAATGTCCATGACACGACCCAGGTTCGAACTGGGGACCTCCTGTGTGTGAGACAGATGTGATAACCAACTACACCATCGTGTCATGCCTATTTTACAGGAGTCAAGTTATATGTTAGTAACGTATTCTCCCAGCTTGCTGCATGTCTGTTCGGCCTGTCAATCCTCTTCAGGCGCATGCTTCACATGTTCTCCGCATTGGTGAACGACGACGGACCCATGGCCACTAATAAACACGACGGGAGGCGCGATCCGCCATGGCCTCTCCTCTATTCCATGCTGTGCCACAACACAACACGGCAGGTGTCCTTATCTACCCGTGTCCGTCCTGCAACTGCTGCCGCAACCGCAAAAGCCCAGAATCATGATCAAGGTGCGAGAAGGTTTTCAGCAGCAGTTATGGAAACATTCACCCATGCTTCGCCCATGTGCGCAGAAGGCGCAGCATGGCATTAAGCAGGAGGGCAACTCCACAACTCCAGGAGGGCAACCAACACAGAGAAGTAACCTCCGTCACGGTCCGTTTTGAACCCCTAGGAACGGCGCACCAGGGACCCTCGAGACCCTTGTCCCGGATGTCCCCTGATACAGCCGCGGACCATGAATAGTGCACCACATATAAGGCCGGCGCCAACGGAGATGTCGAAACATCAATTAATCTACTGACGCCATTTAGTCATGGCGTCTACTGTGACAGGTGAGATATGATGAAGGCGGCCACGTCATCAGGCTGCTCCTCGGCCAACTGCGGCGGAAGAGCAGTACAGGATCGCCGTTTGGAGGTCAGGCGCCGGGGGGGGAGGTACAGGTGGGGAGGTAGGGAAGGGACAGACAGGCAGGAGGAGCGGGGATAAGAAGGCGCGCATGTTTCCTTAGAAGTGTGTTATCCGGCGGGGCGTATGTAGGTGGAGATGGGTGGGGTAGCTGTGTGTAAAGAAGCGCGAATGCTCTTTGCGCCAAGAAGGATGGGTCGTAAAAGCTGTTTCTGAGGAGGCGCAAGTTGGCAAGCATTTTAATGCGAGCTTGCGTAAGTAAGCTGGGTTAGTTGGGCGTAAGGCCCAATGCGTAACTGTTAGACTAACTGTTTCGCAACGGCCCGTGTCCTCAGGGCCGTCATTTATTGCGCGCATTAAGCTGGTTAGCTTATCTTGTTTTTGTTGTTCAGCGCGCGCTGATCAACAAAACAGGTCCCGCGCCTTCGGCGCGCTTTCTGTTACTACACCGCTGTGCCTTCGGCTCGTCAGCGAGACCCATCGGGTAGAGTGCAGTGGAGAATATATAGCACTAGCACCATAGAGTTAGCCCACCTTATTGAAGCACCTTTAGTAGTGCTAGTGGCGGCGCATGTCCCGGTATCGCTAGGCATGACTCCGCTGGTGGAGGCAACTCACAGCTATCCTACATAGCTAACTGGAATGTCACAGACTGGCATTTCC
>NW_003307558.1:240604-241463 GCF_000143455.1 Volvox carteri f. nagariensis
GCACATCAATTGGAAGGAGTTGCGCGCTGTCCGTCATGCTTTAGAGTCTTCCTCCCGTTCGTTCAGCAGCGTGTTGTGTTAATTAGGGAGGACAACATGTGCACGCAAGCAGTGCTAGGGCGTCTTTCTTCGCGCTCGGCAGCTCTGCATGCCGAACTAAAATTATTATGGGAATTCATGCAGAAGCATAGTATTGTTCTACAAGTCGAGCGTGTGGCTAGTGCTGACAACGAGGCAGATGAAGCCTCGCGTTGGGTAGACCGTGATGATTACCGCTTGCATCCCCGGTTTTTCCGCCTTTTGGAGCACCGCTTCGGTCCGCACCATGTCGACTTGTTTGCCACGCATATTAACACGCACCTCCCGGTTTTCTTTTCTCGCCACCATTGTCCGGGTTCATCGGGGGTCAATGCTCTCTTGCAATCTTGGGCAGGGCTTAATGCATATGGCTGCCCACCCTTGGACCCCGACTTCTTGCTCGCTGTGGTGCAGAAAGTGCGCGAGGAGGGAGCGTGCCTCACCCTAGTCGTGCCGTACTGGACGGCCCAACCTTGGTGGCAACAGTTGATGGAGTTAGCGGTTGACCTTGTGTTCCTGCCGTCGAATACGGAGCTGTTTGCGCCGGGCGAGGGTGGGTCGAGCACCTATCTACCACCCCCTTCCTGGCAGGTCGTGGCAGTGCGGGTGCAATCTTCATGTGGGCGCTTTGCTTAGCACTCGGTCGTTCCGTGAGGCGCTGCAAGTTCGGCCGTGTGTGTGCCCCGCTGGGAGCGCTTTCCTAGCATTTCACCCTTCCCCGTGGGCCGCGTTATTTGTTATAGGGGCCNGTGGGACCATCTTTGAGGGAACGCCGTAGTGC